>NC_141148.1:153156795-153330545 GCF_053477565.2 Lygodium microphyllum | reverse complement strand
AAGGAATTTGACTCTGAGTTGTTCTGAAGAATTATAGATTGGAAAGAGAGCTACAACTTTCCTTTTTGAAGCTTGGAAATCCAAGATTTGGTTAAAATGTTATGAACTGTTTTGTGTAATGCTCTATGATGCAATTTTTGTGCTCTATGAGAAAACAAGTGAATTCAGCAACATCTACGTCACCGACTTGGTTTCCCATGAAAGTCAGTGTGATTTTCCATTGCTATATCAGTGCAAACTCTATTTTGATGCAGTAATGGAATGTCTATAATAGTGAAATGCTTGTAGCCATTGAATTGGCATGAAAAATTGCCATATAAAGCTTTGGTTACTTGTGTACTTGGATTGTATTTATGTGTGCTCTGAGAAAAGAAGAATGGAAAGGATCTACAACTGGTTTTACACAGATTGAGGTAATCATGCTTTGTGGGGCAATTTGTTGCATGGGTTGCCATCCCTAAAAAATAGGAGTTGTGTGAATCTGAAAGCTTGTGTTGTCAGAGTTTTATCCATGGTTGATTTAGTGTTAGATTCTCTCTAAAAGTGGTAAAATCGGAGCTTGAAGGTTTGAACTGTTTAAGTGTTGAGTTGAAGTCTCAGTTGAGGAGTGAATGATTAGAAATTTTTGATCACATGTTTAGTGTTGTTGTTTCATGGGTTTTGTTGAGGGGAGATCCTCAGTCTTTATCATGTGGTGTTGTCTTGGGAGTTATTAGAGGCCAACTACCCAATTCAACTACCAACGTTATTTCAAAAGCAATATTTCTAGTAGGAAAGTAGTGTGGCATTTCGTTGCCTCAAGAGATTATTGTTGTTTAATAGCTCTAGAACGCTTTCTAGTTGGTATGCTCCCTGCATTCGATGCAACTATGTTATGCACTCTAGTAGGGAGAGTAAGGGGAAATTCTAGTTTGCAAAAGTTTCTATACACCCTACTTGCAAGATTTCTCTTGTTCAGTTTATAATAATACACAAGTCTGTATTTTTTTATACCTTTTCAGTGTCTCCTAGTTTTCTATGTGCTATTTTGTAGTTGTTGTAGCTATGCTCACAAGGACGCTTCGCATTTAAGTGGGCGAGAGTATATTTTTCTTTGAAGATGTGTAGTGGTGATCGTGGTAGCTATGATGCACAATGTTCATGGTGCAGCTGTTGTAGCTATGCTCGTGAGGACACTTCACAATTAAGTAGGGGAGAAATGACAACAACTAGAAGCATATCAATACTTACCAAAATTTTTACCAAAATTGTATACATATGAGATACTATTACCATATTTTTACATTAATAAAATGCAGATGCGACAGTCGTAGTTATTGTCTTCGGAGGACGGTCCATCAATCCAGCAAGAGGGAAAAGAATGATGTTACATTGAGCGTAGTGCTCTAGGATTTGTTGTGAAGAACAAGGGGTTATTGCTACCTTTTGTAGAGATTATAAGTTGCAAGGCAAGTTAGAGGTGGGGAGAGAGATTAGAGCTCTTCTAAGGACAATCACTATTACATTTAGGGAGTTGATACATGGGTCTAAAGGATGATATCGAGAGGACATAAGAAGTTTGGCCAAAAGAACTCTTAGTGAAAGTTCTATCTATCAAGTAGAATTAAGGAAATTACAACACTTATCATGAGTAAAGGTATATTTGTTGTAAACATGACATCGAGGAGATATATTCCGTACATGGACAGGTGGCATGCCTCTATTTTTGATATTCGAAAATGTTATCTGTACTTGTATAAAAGACCTACAACCTTCCCTTACCCGGACATTGAGTCTTTTGGTTGCTTGGAAGGCTATAGTGGGTTCATCTCATTTCAATGAAAAATATCTATTGTATACTGTAATCTTGCAAGAAATATAGTCTCTTTGTCAATGCTCTTGGCAATTTTAGCGGGTTTGCAATTTAATCCAAAGCATAAAATATCTCTCTTGTTTTGGAAAGTGAAGCCATGGTCCATGTACTTACATAAAAATCCAATGCTTAAGGTTGCAATTTATGTATACCTTTACAAGTTTCAATAAAGAAAAAGAAATGTGGGGAGTCGTGTGATCTTGAGAGGATATGGGAGGTTGTAACCATCTCTTCCTATATCTACTCATGCACGAGCTCTTCTCAAAGGCTCTTGATTGGCACGCATTTGAGAAGAGGAATGAAAAAAAAAAACAATTGATGGCGAGGATGATGAGAGAGGGTGTCTTCTTGGGGTCACTGGAATCTGGGGGGGAGAGAGAGAGAGAGAGAGAGAGAGAGAGAGAGAGAGAGAGAGAGAGAGAGAGAGAGAGAGAGAGAGAGAGAGAGAGAGAGAGAGAGAGAGAGAGAGAGAGAGAGAGAGAGAGAGAGAGAGAGAGAAAGAAAGTTATATTAACGTCTTCTAAAGACCAAAACTGGCCTATGAGACAAACTGTGATACAACTGATGAGGTCCAGCTATCCAAAATAAAAGTGCTGAATGAAAAGCTAAAAACTGGAAACTGAAAATACGGTGCTGTGAGTGTGATAAGTGTCGTGTATGTGTATGTGCGTATGTAGCTCTGGTACTCCAGATAATGGCTACAAAAGGGGAACAAAGAGAGAGAGAGAGAGAGAGAGAGAGAGAGAGAGAGAGAGAGAGAGAGAGAGAGAGAGAGAGAGAGAGAGAGAGAGAGAGAGAGAGAGAGAAGGTTTTTATTGGGTGCCATCTTGTATGATTATGGCCCCGTGAGTTCGAGAGAGAGAGGCGCAAAGGGGCCAGTGCAAATCGTAGCCATGGGGCATGAGTAGACGAAGCAAATAATCAATATAGCCTCAGTCATTAGACTCGAAGAAGGAAAGGAGAGAGAGAGATGAAAGGTGCCATCTTCTCAAGGTGACATTTCTAAAGGAGAGAAAGAGATGGAGGGCACCAATTTTTCGACCATTCGATTGGTAATTGGGTAGAAATGAAGTCTACTACAATAGAAAGAAGACAATTCCATTCAATTGATCTCCAAAATGATATCAATTTCTCTTCTTCTCCTCCATCGCCATGATTTTTTCCTTATGATCAATCTGGAGCATCAATGTACTGGGGTGGCAAACTAAGATTGTAGGCTTCAAGAAGAATTTCTTAGCTTCAAATCGCTCTACTTCGCATGCAGTTTGGTGGACAGATTGTCAAGATATCAAATTAGTCTCCTCCCCCTTCATTCATCGCCATATTTGATGGGAAGAAACCATAGACATTAAGCTTTTAATTAAAGCTTAAGCTTTAAGCTCACATTCCTATTGCAACAAAGCAATTCCCAAGTGGGTAGTTCTTCGAAATAGGGATCAAAGTGAGGACTGTGTTTAAGACAACTCGGTGGGCCTCACTCCCTAGCTAGACTATAGGATGCACTTCAAAGGACGTGATTACGACTTGCATGTTTCCAAGTAAGCACTTGTTCCGTTCAATAAAAATAAGTAGTATAATGTTATAAATTTTTTGGTTTAGAAAATTTATCTAGTTTCTTAAAGCCTTTTTTTCCACTTTGAATGGTTGTTAGTATTTATTTATACTTTTTTATTTTATTTTTTTAAAATGACTAAAAATGCTTTAAAACATATCTAAAATAGCATATATAAATTTTTATAAAACTTTTGGGCGATTATCTGTCTAATATAATATTTTTCTTATGAATTTTATACTAGTAAAACTTTGTTAAATTTTTTAAGAATTTTTAGAGAATATTTAATATGCTTTAAAATGCAAGAATGATTATTTTGAGTGAAAATTATAGTCTTTATTTATAGAAAAATATAGTTTATATCAACCAAAATTATGATATCTCATGAGAAAATTATGATATCTCATGATATCTACATTTTATTTATCTCATGGGGAAACTGTAGCTATCCTAGGTTTAGTATTCTAGTGTCCAAGTTAGAAATCTACCTGTGAAGTGATTAGTGAAAAGAGAAACAAGAGAATTGAGTAGATTTGCTTAGTTTGTAGGCATTGAATAGTATTAGTTGGACTACTATGATAAAATAGTATCATAGATACTTAAAAAGTTAGACGGAGCTATTGAAATTAATGATGCTTATCACATATCTAGTGCAACAACTCTTAGGAGTTGGCCTGGCAACCTGATTAAAAGAGACTTGGTCTTTGGCCAGTCAATGTACTTGAAGGGCTATATGCAAAGCCGACCTTTCCTATGCAAATCTCTCAAGCCTCCCCACAGCTTGTTGGCCCCTACCCATGAACAAGATGCCACTTAACGTGCTCCCTTGTAATCCCAAATAATAAAAAGTGAAAAGGAAATGAAAAGAAAAATAAAATCCCTCCATTTGTACTTTATGAGTGTCACAACCACTACACCTAGGGACCACCCTAGCCCCTCCCCCACTTCACAACTTAGGGCATATCAAGGGCAAGAAATTTTGATAGACTTGTCTCTCTAAGTCACACATAGCACCTCCCTTTACACAAAATATCATGAGTAGTGGTGATCACATCCCCTCCTCAATCACAACCAAGCACTGAGAATAAAAAGGCTATAATGAGAAGAACCTTGCTAAGTGTGGACATGGAAAAACCAACCATATAAAGCTTAAGAATGCCAGAAGGCCTTAGTAAGTATGTAGAGACTATAATGTAAATGTTACTTGAGGAGTACAAGAGCTTATGATAAGAATATTAGGCAAGTACACATGAAGAACCTAAAAAAGTCTATTAGAAAGTCTATTAGAAAATGAGTTGCAAAAGAGGGACTTATGGATCTTCTCCTTTTGCTCTTAAGTGTCTTCTTCTTCTTCTTCTCCTTTGTAGTCTTCATCTTCTTTGATTGTTGCAAGGTATGTTCTTTGAGATCTTTTCCTAGCATGGCAAAACTTCTCAATATGCCCAGTTCATTTACAAAAATCACAAACTATGTCCTTCTTTCCTTTGTCTCTAACATAGAGGAGTTGTTGGTCTCCTCTTGGGGTACTTGCTTATCCTTTGCCCTTGATCTTCTTTTCCTCTTCGAGGAGAGAGGCTTTGATGTCCGCTAGCTTTGGCTTTGGCATGTTGATTAATGTGGTAGACACATTATCATACTCAAGTGGAAGACTTTTGAGGAGTACTCCAATGTCAACGTCTTTATCCATCTTCAAGTTGATTCCTACATGTTGTATCAACAAGCTTTCCATATAATTCAAATGAGTTGCAAGTGAAGTTTCTTCATATCAAGCCTAAATAATTCATATAATAATCCATATTTAGAGGATTTGGATTGTGATCCAAACAAGGTATCTAGGCATTTCCAAGTTGCTTGAGAAGCTTCATAAGCATCTATAGTTGTCATCAAGCTCTAGCTTGATAATAGCTTGAGTCTTATCATCATTTTCGCCCCATACAAAGTCTTTCTTCATCCAGATGAGTTTGATCCTTGTATGTGGAACTTGACACCTTTGAATCAGCATGACAGTGAATCTTCTCCCATTTTGATTGCAAGAGTGGCAAGAAATAACTGAGAGTAGACTAGTAAGAGAGTTGAAGTTGAATGCTTCAAAAGACATAAGAAGCACTAGTGCCAAAAAGCACTATGTGAGCATCAAGAGATACTAGCAAGTTGAATTTTCTTCTTATTGATTTGAAGTGGTAGCTCTCGTAGAAACTAAGTGTGACATCAGATCATAGAGTTAGTGGCATGATTGAGCCCAATAGGAGTGGGAGAAAAAAGAGGTATTTGAGCTTAAGCTCAATGACTATGGTTGCCTTCTTTAGGGTTCTGACCAGCAATTGGTTTTTTCTCTATGCAGCTTGATGCAACATTTATTTGTCGAGATATTTGGTGGGGAAGGAGCTCATACACCAAAGTTTGAAAACCCTATGGTCTTCATCAACATTGTTGCATGTATAAACTGCGCAGAGGATTGTACGACAAGAATGCATGCAAAAATAGGTAGTGGGTTGCAAGATTTTGGATTGTGATGTGATAGGGAGAAGTGTCAAGACTAGGGAAAGGCTTCTCCTATATTCAATCCACCAGCAAATACTGCCTAGAAAGAGAGATATAGAACCTCAAAGGCAGGTAGATAGCTATGGAGGTAGGTGAGGAAATCATGGAGAAAAGGATGGAACAAAAAATTCACCTCTTTGACCTAAGTAATGGACCTAACGACTCATTAGCATTGAGACCTACTTTGATGCCATGTAAAAATATTGAGAATGTATGCTAGGGTGGATCACTAATGAGCAAGTAGACAATTATAATGAGACATAAATAATGAAAAAGAGAACAAATAATATTACTCAAGCATAATGCAAGTATAATTGAATGAGAATGATGGATAGAATGTGTGAGATGAGTGCCTTTTATAGGCTTGCAATAGCTAGTATTGGGAGCCTATGGAAAAAGGTGGAAAGGGACCATGGTATTCACCAGTTATGAAAACCATGCATACATAACCTAGTCTAAAGCTTTATTTGTAGTGTGATCCTCTGCCTTATTGTTCATTAATAAAGAGACTATAGAGTGGGTATGATTGCACATTTCTCAACACTCATGACAATAGAGTAGTTAGAGATGTGAAAATATGGCATAAGCGCATTCGACATTACACCTTATGAGAAACTAGCATCCATGACATTATGGCTTATGAGAAATTTTATGGGCACAAACCTGATATCAGCCATTTAAAAGTTGAATGAGAAGAATCTTCCAGCCTATATGGACATAAGCTATATTGAATAGGACTCCTACAACTGGCATTCATGACATTACGCCATATGAGAAACTATATGGGCACAAACCCGATATCAACCATTTAAAAGTATTTGGATGTATTGCCTATGTGCATATGCTTCATGAGAAAATGAAAAATTTGGATCCCAAGGTAGTCAAGTTTGTCTTTATTGGCTATGCACTAGACAAAAAAACATACAAATGCTACAATCCTTCTACTATGCCTAGAGTTAGGCAAAACAAGTATGCATAGCCTCATGAGAGGGAACCACATAGTGCACCATAGTTGAGAAGGTCAAAGAGAGTCATAAGTCTTGTTAATAGGTTTATGTATATTGGATATTTAGCCAAATACTTTGCTTATATGTAAAAATTAATAGGTCATAAAGAGTTGACAAAGTTCATTGAAGTAGTTTGTTGATGAAAATTGGTGCACAACTATGGATGAAGAGTATGCTACATTGGCTGAAAATGACACTTGGGACTTGGTCAAATTGCATGAAGACAAAACACCCATTGGCTACAAGTGGGTTTATAAAGAGAAATTCAAAGAAGATGGATCTTTGGAGAGATACAAAGCAAACTTGGTCGCTAAAGCTATGCATAGTAGTATGGACTTGATTATTAGGAAACTTTCAGCCCCATTGCTAAAATGGCGACTATAAGAATGGTCATTGCTTTGGTATCATCTAAGGGATGGAAAATTTATAGATGGATACCAAAAATATGTTTCTAAATGGGGATTTGATTGAGGAAGTGTATGTGGAACAATCCAAAAATTATATACATCTAGATTATCCAAATCATGTGTGTAGGCTAGAAAAGGCACTTTATGGTTTAAATCAGAAACACTGAGAACATGGAAATTTCCTTGGATTAGTTCATATTTATAGTAACTTGGATTTCAAATGAGAAATGCAAATCATATTTTGTTTACTAAGAAGACGAAGATAAGTTATGTACTCTTGGTCATTTATGTAGATGGCTTAATCATTACTAGGGATGATGAATTTGGTATTGCTAAAATTAAATCCATGCTATAGGTTGAATTTAAAGTGAAAGACTTGGGAGAGCTGAAATATTCTCTTGGTGTTGAGATAGTGACTACACCTCAAGAAATTTGGCTGCTACAAAAGCAATATGCACAGGATATGCTGCTCAAATATGGAATGATGGACTGTAAGCCCATGGAAACTCCATTAGGTCAAAATGTAACGCTTGGAGTTGATGTTGTCAATGAGATAGAGAATGTTATGATGTACATGCATATGGTAGGCATCTTGATCTATCTTACTATTATGCATCTTGACCTTAGTTACTCAAATAGTGGGGTTAATTAGTCAATTTACGTAGAAGCCACGCAAGCCTCACTTGGATGCAATTAGGAGGATTATGCAGTATGTTAAGGGTACTTTTGATTATGGGATATTTTATGAGTATGAAAAGTCACTTGAGTTGACAAGATACAAAAATGCCAATTGGCTTGGTTGTCCATGTGATAGGTGATCAATCAATTCTTATGATTTTGGTCTTGGTAGTCGTATGATCCATTGGAGCAGCAAAAAGTAGCCTACATTTGCTCTGTAGCACAAAGGCAAAGTATAGAGGTGCATCCTTAGCTACAAGTAATTTGGCTCTTGAAACTGCTGAATGACTTGAGTATACAAATGAACAGGAAAGTCACATTGCATTGTGAAAACATGTGTAGTGTGCTTCTAGCTAGCAATCTAGCTTACCATGCTAGATCTAAGCACATTTAAGTGCCAACTCATAAAGTGGTCTAGGGAGACCTATAGCTCTTAGCATGTCATTCCAATCCTTTCTTAGAGGATCTTCCATATCTTGCCCCTTCCTAGGTAGTTCCATGATGGGTTTATTTAGGAGCTTCTGCCCCTCATCAAAGGAAAACTTACCCTTAGCACTTAGGACCTGGGGACCGTGTCTTTTAAGCAACGGTTTCCCTTTACATCTAGGGCTTCTAACATCCTTGATACTTAAAATTTTGGCACGATGCACCACCACATGGGATGTTTTAGCCATAACTGCACTCCATTGTGTGTCGAGTTTTTCCCATGGCACTATGGCTTTAGCATAATCACTTGTTGATGCCATGACCGCCATAGCTTCCAACATACTTATTCCATGCCCTCTAGGTTGATGGATGGTTATACACGATTTCTCTTGGGTAGAGACCACACCAAGGCAAACCTCGGCCCATGCCATTGCATTACAGGATGGGGTAACCACTAACTGGTTACTCCTCTCACCACCTAAATTATCTTCTGTAGAGGACTCATGCTCTACATAACTAACTAAGTCCATCAGTAAGTTTTGTATAGGGAAAGCCAAGGTTTTCCATCCTTGAACAAACCCCATTTTATGGTTAGCTTAGCATACTCCTAATGGAAATTATAAACTTAGGTCCCTTTACAACCTAGATTCAGAGACTGCCACTTATAGGCAACTCTCGGCAGACGCACCACTCATGGGACCTAAAATGGGCCGGCACTGGCTAAGGCACTAGCTGGACCTCATGCCCTCAAGAGATAACCCCACCACACCACACGGCCTCGCCGGCCAAGAGCATCTGTCGAGGGATACACTATCCTAAACACTAATCATTGCGTGTTTATAGTCTGTAATCCAACGTATATTCCCTTTCTCGTCTCCTCAGAGGGAGATTATACATATATCGGCATTAAATGCCACATATCACAAACACAGGTCGGCTAATTGCCGTGGCCCTACTGCAGCTCTTCTACATCTTGGGGATTGGCCCCTCGATGCGTTGCTTCCACACATAGACACATTCGAAACAAACTCCCCTCTTAGTGCCAATATATTTAACGTTATAGGAATGCACTTATCCTCACTTATCCATCCCCTTTAACCCACCGTCTAGGCCTATAGCCGGGTTGCTCACTCTCTCTACGTGGGTCAAGTCCTAGAGAAACCAAGTGTTTTGCATCCAGGAGCTTGTAATTGATACCATTTAACAATGCTTGATGCAAATGTGTGTATGATTAAGTGCTCAAACAATTGAAAACACAGCCTCGTGCATTGTGCAAATCCATTCTTTTCATGTTTCCATACACTAACGCATAATTGCTGCGATGAGAGAAGACACCGAGCCTTACACTCGTGCTCTACTTCCCTTTATTTAACTTAACGTTATCCTATATGAATAATGCAACAAATACATTAGATTTTATATTATATTTCAGCACTCAAACTTCCCTCTCTCCCTCTCCAAACGGATTTGAATCGGAGAGACAACGAGCAAAAATGAGGAGGCGCATTGACACTTCCCTCTGTTTGACAGTTTTTGCATTAGTTTCAAGGCTTTTATTAAGCCTAAGGTTTAAAACATTAAAATAACTGGTTCATCTTTTTGTGTTCACATTGTCACGCAAGTGGATTTTTCAATTTTAAAGGCCCAAATGAACTCCGATTTGCAATCCGATTGGACAGACGGGTTCGTGGCGTCGAACTCCATCAACTGGCCTCTCCCATTCACTTTACGGCTTCCCGATCTAGTATAGCTACTTTATAACACCGAACCTTGCGGGGATTAAATGGAGGGTCAAACGACCTTCGATTGACAAACCAAGACTTGTGTTGGATTTGTGATGTCAAAATGCATCTGGGAAAACTCTAGTGCGGCCATCCGCCACCATTTGATTTTTCATGAAAATTGGCTCTCTAACACCTCTTGAGCATTTTTCGGCTCCAAACGAGCTTCAACGCTTCAAGAACGGGTCCAAATCGGGTCCTAAAATCCAGCTCTCACTGCCAAGGAAGAAGAGATGGCACAATGAATGTGTCAAAGCCAAGGGTGGACTATGTGGTTATAGTCCAACTATAGAATCATCTGTCATCTCAACATTCCTACCTATGATCTTTTGTCTCTTTTCTTTATCTAGTTCATATTGATACTCAACTTCATTTTTTCTTTTCCTATGATATGATGGTTGTGAATCAATATACAATTTTGGGTCTTTTCCCAACATGCCCTCACATCCAATGCATGTACTGTGGTGGAAGTCACCTGGCACCAATTGCGGTAGGTTTAGTCACGATGTCATGCATTGCAGACTACCGAGGAGACTCTCGTACTCACATCCATATGGACAGCCTTACCTAGCAAATAGAAGAGGAGCCCCATTGGCTCTCCTAACACCTAATGACGCCAAACCAGCCATTCCTAGGATGGAGATAAACCTCACAGGAATACCTAGACCACCTGGACCCTATGTAGCCCATCCATCCAGCGATGCTCCAGTCCACTATGTGGAGGAGTTGAATGAAAAAAAGTCTTATGTGCACCCCTACGTATCACATGATGAAGAGGGCAATGCAATCCTTATGGATTACCAACCTATACCGGTGATGGCGTTAGATAGAGGTAGAGACAGAGGCTTTGGAGGGCAGACCCAAGAACTAATCTTGTGTTGGACTTGTGGACACCCAAGACATATCTCATCACACTGCTTCGAAAGGGAGCAAGCTAATCAGGTAAGGCTGATCTTAGATGCCCATAGTGTGGAATCACTCACTTGTTTGCCGAATGCCCTAGACAAGGACCACCCCCTAGTGCATTGTTTAATCCCCTATGTTTGGTTAGAATGAGACAAAATTTTATGCCTTATGCAATCGATAATACACAATGCACAAATAGGATTTTGACCTTTCTCCAAGAAATGTGAATGAATACAATGCATTTTTTATAGAAATTAAGTATAATCACACTTTTTGATAAATTTTCATGAGAGAACATCAAAGCTCAAAAACCATGTAACATTGTACTACAAGAATTCAACCTCAACCTTCAATGATTTTAAGCATGTGAAATTGTCAATTGACTAAAAGTCTCAATCCCTTTAAAATTAGTTGTCATAGTTTTGTATGTTATATGATACAAGGATTGTTCATTTCTTTTTTTAGCTCAACTTCCTCATGGATGGTCTAATAGCACTTGCAAGGCCTAGTAAGGTGAAATGCTTACCTATTCAAAACTTTGTCAAGATATCTTTGGTCTTTTTCCTTTTCTCATAGAATGACAAGTCCCAAGTAGAATCCTAGGGTCCTCTCAGAGTAGTGAAGGTGATACCCTTGCTGATGCACTTTTCCTTATTGCGTGTCTCTCAACTATGATTGTGCTCTAAACCTACACCTCAAGGTGACTACTTCCTCTCACACTAAGTCAAAGTGCAATCAAGTGTGTCATTGGGCAATAGCTTGACCAATACTATGTAAAGTAATAGTGCTTTTACCAAAATTTTTGTGCTTGTCTCAGTTGCTTGAAGCAAATGAAACTCACTTGGGTTTGGCTCACTTGTGCTCACTCAATCTTGTCCTCCTAATTAGTGCATGGAGCTTAGCCTAAGTGTAGGGATGTGCTAGTGAACTTAGAGCAGGTTAGAACCTAATCCATATGTTGTGGCTCACTTGTGCTCACTCAATCTTGTCCTCCTAATTAGTGCATGGAGCTTAGCCTAAGTGTAGGGATGTGCTAGTGAACTTAGAGCAGGTTAGAACCTAATCCATTTGTTGTGAGGTGAGACTCTAATGACCTAAGCCTAAGTGAGTTATTTCTAGGTGCGATATGAGAAGTGATTTGATTGACCTTAAGGACTTGATAATCTTGGTGGTGAGGGTTAGTAACTCTTCTTATTCTCTTTGCATGGTGAGTTATAAGAATTCCTAGGATACATGGTGAGATTGAAACCTACCAATCTAAGATTGAGGATATTGTGCCTTAATACAATGGTATTTGAGTGATCTATAGTACCTAAATGACCACATTGAGTGTCCTCCTATGGTCACATAAGTTAATTGCCCAATAATGATCCTATGATGGAGCAAAAGTGTGCTATGGCCATTGGCCTATGGAACACAATCTCTCTCAAGCTTCATGTAAATGGTAGTGGTCCTTCTTGTAAACTTTTACGCCAATTGACCCACTCATAATTGTAGCCAATGTGATATTGGGATGTATCCATCTCTACTTGGATTATATGGACTCTTATGATGCAAGTAGTTAAGTGTAGAGTTAGAGATTATGAGAGTAGCTTAGTAGTTCAAGGCTATTTTGACAAAGGCTAGGGACTATATGGTGGTTTTCCCAAAAAGAGGTCTAATATGACATTTGAGATTAGATTAAATCCGATACGGTCAAGTCCAAACCTTAAGGGTTGAATGGCAATGATGGGAGGCCATCACGAACAATTTGAAGGAGCTATAAGCCTGTGATATCAAGCTATAATAATTTAATTATTTTGGTCCAAGGCATTTTGAAGGCCAGAATGGCCAATTTGTAATAATTGTGGGTCCAATTGGGCCTTATATGGGTGAAATGATAAAAACAAAGGCCAAGAATGGCCCAGTGATGAACATGGCCCAAAGTAGCCAAATTTTGGCCCAATTTGTAGCCTTGTGACTAGTTAATATAGTCTTACAATCGAACATTTAGAATCAAGCCTAATGGCTCTTATGAAGGCAATGTGGCTGAATGGCCATTTTGAAGTCTATTTTGATAGTTTAAAGGCGAAGAGAGCCTAGACATTTTTCTAAAGAAAATCCTTGAGGCCTTGTTGTATGGCCTAACAAATAATCCCAATAAAATAATTTTAAGCCTCAATGTGGCCTCCAAGGTGCCTAGCCAATAGTAATAAAGCCTAATGACCTTAAGGTCAAAATAAATGATAAGGCCTAATGGCCTTAGTACCATAGTTGCCCAATTGAGCCTTTTCAAAAAGGCCTATAGCCTTAGGATCTTAGTTCACACCTAAATTATTAAATTTTAAATAAAAATACAATATTCTTTGAGGGTCATTCTATGAAATGCAACTGTGGAAGTTTAATTTGACCGGTCGCCCTTTAGTGAACATGTTTGAGTTTACTCTGGCCTCATAGAAGATATAAATCTTAACAAGCTCAAGGGTTTCCATCTACCTTAGCCTCTTTAAATTATTCGGAGGTAAGAAAGACAATTTGTGTCAATGTAACAATATCCTCCGCTTAACATCCATCATCTTTCATAATACAAGGGTAAAGGATTGTATGACTAATCTAATATTCACATCATCTGGTTTCTCCAGCTAAAACTAGAGGAGTGAATTGCTGACATAAACATAACTTGGAAAATCAAGGATTGTTCCCAAGGTTTGTCTTTTTGCCAAAAATCAAGAACATATATTAACAAGAGAAGATTTTCACTACTTAAGGGAAATATATTTTATGATTGTAATATTTCCGCTACAAAATATTCAAGACCCAAAATCTCACGCAAAAACAGTTTAAAGTAATCTCCCGCAACAATAAAATTTTAGGCTAAGTGCTCCCTTCACATGCACTAGCAAACTCCAACCCGTGTTGTGCATAAGAGGCCGAGGCTCAAAAGCCGAAGTTCCACACGGGAACACCCCTCCAAGGGGAAAAGGGATAATGGATAAATTTTTGGCAAATGTTTTTAATGGATAAACTCCCCTCCCCTTCAGCCGTTGCATGGTGGGGGAGTGGGAGTGTGAGAGGAATACTTGAGCCAAGTGGTGGAGGGGCATGGGGGAGGGAATCATGAACCCACCACTTGGGTGGCTACCCCCCCACCTTAGTGCTAAAAGAACACCCCCTCCCCAAGCTTGAGTGGAGGAGGGAAGAGAGAGAGGATAGGTTGCTGCCCCGCCTGTCGAATCAGGCCATCGTCATGCTGCCTTCACGCAGCCAGGCCACATCGCCTATTGCTGCGCCCTGCTTGTGGAACCAGGCCGCCGCCACGCTACCTTCACACCGCCAGGCCACGCCGCCTGCATCACCGCCATCATCATCATAATCATCATCATGGTCGTCTTCATCGTCGTCAGCATCACCTCCCTCATCATCTCCCTCAGCATTTTCTCTCTTCACGTCACTTCCCTGTGACAGAAGCTTGGAAGCTTCTAATTAGAAGCTTCTATTAAAGCCTCCATAAGCCTTGTTCTCCCGTGCTTCCCCGATTTTTCTTAAAACCATATCTGCAAGGGCCGTGTCCTGTGTGAAAGAGAATATCTTGGACAGAGAGGATTCGAAATGCAAAGTGACCCAAGGGAGAGTTGCTGAAACAAGATTACTGCGACAATGGCTCCTAAACAAAAGGCGAGAGGAGCACACGTGGGAGCTTCCACCCCAAGTACACGTGTGGACAACACCCCGAATCTTAACTCCCAGGTTCCCATAAATTTCTTGCATGAAAAGGATGCATTTAAGCATGTCTTTAATTCACGTAGGCAAGTTTGAATACATTGGAAAATTTATATACTGGCATCGAATTACTAAGTAAGTTGCATGACGAGTACTTGCATGGTCATGGTAGTTGCATTCTTGAATGCGTATTGCATAAGTTAAAAGGTGGATTTGTCTAAAGGCATCCTCATTGCCATGCGAAAAGAACAACACATATAGTACATAATGCACTTAGGTAGTAATTTCCTAATTGTGATTCCTATATGAGATAAATCTTAGATGCCCATTGAATGATGTCCAAATGGTCGCGATACATGGAAAATTACATGCGAAGATGGTTGCATTTTGGGTCGGGTTAAGTGATAAAAGGAAGGATTAAATCAATGATGGACTCTTGGTATTCGCTCATGCATGGGGTTCTTTTATTGAAGTTTGTATTTAGAAAAGGATGTATCTTCATATTAAAGCTTGAAATCAATGCATTAAACGTAGGGTTTATAAGCATAATTTTGAATGTAAATCAATGTCACATAAGGCCAGGAAAAGAAAAGGTCACTTTAGATCCTTTAGTTGCAAAAAGGTCTACGGTCTTGAATTTGCATACTTGCATGGAACGATGCATCCCACTTCTCTTGCAGTTACTTACATCTTTTAGGGGGAAAGTACTTGCTAATTCGAAGAAAGTATTTGCATCTTTAATGTGAAGATTATTTTTACTCGCGGGTTGGTTGGATCAACTAAGTAATCTGCACATAGATGAGCAGTTTTACGTGGAAATCATAAAGGTACGATTAGATTGCATATGACAATCACCTCAAAGTGCTAGGTAGGGTTAAGTTATGTTAAAATTCTGCCTAGTATCGCACTTGGGATGCCGATCTAATACTTCCAATCCCAAAGATCCTACCCACATTCTCGATAATGTTAGGGTTGTCAAATCGGCCATGCAAAAATGAACGAGGGTTCTCACCCTAGTGATCGGATGACCAAATGCTAGACTTTTGCAACGAAATTAGGAACCGTAGGGCCAAAGTGTTATCGGCCTAGTAGGGTTAGGGTTGGATTGGGTCAAGAGGACTCACAAACCCTACATCTTGACCAAAGGTATTCTTGACCAAGGTATACCGCATGATGGGAGAAATAGTCCCACAAGTCAGGTGCGACACCTATACAACAAGTTGCAACGTTGCATGGTTTTGTGTCTAAATCACAAAATAGTATTGCCACTCCTTAGAACAAGGTTGGCGAGTTCTAAGTACAAGTCTAATTTTCCTAGAGGATGAACAATCATCCTGCTACATCACCCTTCCTTGGGGCTCATTTGCCAAGTTAGGGTAATTATGAATTGCCTAGCAAGAAATTGACCAATCAAGTGAGGACAACGGGGTTGTCCAGGATTTGTTGACCATAATATATGGAAATCTAAAGTATTGATAATTTGGGTTAATAGGGTATAAACCCTAACCCAAGGAAAAAGGGTAAACAAGCATCTTAGCTTATGAAACCCTTGGGATCTTGCCAAGTCACGATTGATCCCAGATAGAATGCTGGATGTATTCGGAGAGAAGGATTCACACCTTAGCAATTGGCCGTATAAACAACCACTAGAGTGCTTGTGTTTGTACACTTAGGAGCACTGTTTGTTCTTCTTTGCTCAAGGAACTAATACTCGAAAATAACTAATGCTTTAGGTTGAAAGCCTGGAGGGAGAGGCAGCACTAGTTACCCCCGACTGTCTGCCTGACCCTATCCAAGGGGGTTGTTAGATGCACCGGATACGTGGACTGAACCTGCCGCGAGAGGTCTCTCTGTGGGTGCTACTTGGAGCAGGAGGACGCTTGGGTGCCAGGGGGGTCTCTGGCCATAAATCCCTTGCCTCCGGACCCTGCACAAGAGACCGACGTGACTCGAGATTGGATCTCGAGGCCCGCATACTAGTCAACGGGAAGAACTTGAAATAGCGATCCCCGAGGATTGCTGGAATTGCCTTCAGGCGGATTATGGAATTGACTTTGGGCTGGATTATATCATGTATTCCAAAGACTAATAAATAAAGATGAAATGTTGAAAAGGAACTTGTTTGACATTTTTTTTTCTATGTGAGTGCCTAAGTTACGTGAAGGAATGACAACCCGAGGAAAGTGCAATGGATGTGACCCTAGGTCCATCCTACGGAAGGGTGGTCCTGGTTGACTGGGAACTTTTCTCAAAGGAATTGACAACAAGGTAATGATGACCTAGAATTTTCAGAGCTAGAATCCCGATTTATATTGTTTTAGGGGAAGGAATGGGACTATGCCTTACGGGTAGAGAGGTCGAGCTTCAAATCCCTCTCATTTCCCATTCTCCTTCAACCAAGTGCAGTATAAATCCACTTTGACCCTGATGATTCTGCACAAGTAGTTCGTCTGGGGCTCGACGCTAGTTACCTTCTAGGAACTGGACCATAAGGAAAACCCTGATTCAGGTCGATCCTAAGTGGGGACGGCCGGAATGCTTCCACTTCGTGGTAGACTTGGGAAGACCTAGATTGCAAACCACGTGACATTCCTTGGGAGTGCCATTACGTGACCTGCAAGTGGACAGGCGGACACGTTACAGTTGCTATCAGAGCAAACCAACAAAATCTAATATTTTCAAGGAAACTTAATAAGGAGGAGTAGAGAAAATGTTGCTATTAAGAACATTTCCTTATTTACTGATGGATGCTGGCCTGTAGAGTCGTGAAGCATGGAATAAATTCTTGGTGTTCCAGGTTATGTTTATGTCTACGATTCGTGCTTCAAATTATCGACGAAGGCTAGGTATGATGAATATCCTAGACCGCATCTACAATCCTTTACCCCTGTACTACGTGGAATGTAGATGGACGGGTGATTCAGGAATTTATTACATAGCTGCCCACCGACTTGCGTACCTTCAGATCAACTTGAAGAGAATCAAGTGGATGGAGGACTTAAAGATTGTGAAGCTGTTCATCTTTATTGAGGCTCATGCAAATGCAACCCTACATGTCAGCGGTCGAAAGGTCAAGCAGAACAAGTATGTGTACAAGGAAGTGACTCGAATAATCCCTGCCGATAGAATCAAGGTGTTGGGACGTTATGAGAAGAACGGGTATCAAAGAAAGAATACCCTAAGCTTCCTATGACCTATCGATTCCTAAAAATCCATGACCCCAATCCATATTACTACTCAGTTCCCGTAGCTGAATGTAACACAATCTTATTCTTCCCAAATTAATGTATCATCTTGCTCTACCTTCCCAAATAAATGTACTCGAAAGGGCTATGCCCATATGAATGAAATAGACTTTTTCTTATCAATATCTGTCTTGGCTGTAAGTGTTGGTAAAGGAGTTAAGTGATTAGGTCACTTGGCTAAAGGCTGAACTGGGAATGTTAATGTAATGTGAGAAATGCTTAGCAAGTTTTTAACGTAAATAATCTTATTGCCTAGGCACAACCTCAAGTGCAGATTCCTAGTCTAACCCCTACACCAAGTACAGCTGTAAGTCAGGAGAAAAAGTTACTTCTCAAACAAATCAAGCCACCTGAATTCGATGGTAAGGGAAGGACCGTCCAAACTGACGCCAAAGTCTGGATCGAATCCATGGAGGAAGCATCAGGTACTACACCCGCTAACCAAGCGATGCTCGCCAAACTGAAACTTACTGGTGAAGCAAGACTTTGGTGGAAGCAATGGTGCAAAGACCAAGGGATATCGGAAGGGTCAGTTACTTGGGAGAAGCTTAAAAGAGCTATGTGAGGAAGATATCTACCACCTGCCTACCGCACACAAAAGATGAATGAGTTCTATGAACTGAAGCAGCTTGGTCTATCTCTTGATGCTTACTATTCAAAATTCATTTCTCTCTTAAAGTACGCGCCACAAATGGATATGACACAACAGGTGTCAAAGTTTTGTGCTGGATTAAACCCACCCATAAACACCCGCTTGGAATCAATGCACCCAACAGACCTTCAAGACGTGCTCATTCCAGCTGCATCGATAATACACAAGGTGCAGACCAAGCCTAGAAAAAACAGGACTTGGTCTTACAAGGATCAAAACAAGGGAGTGTATAGGTCTCAGACCAAGAGAGCGCAGGGCCAAAACCAGGAACAAAGGAAGAAAGCTAGGGCCAACACTATCAACAATTTTGTTAATGCCCAAGGTAATGGCCGCAACCTCCGTTGCTTCCATTGCAACGAGCCTGGTCACTTCAAAAGGCAGTGTCCCAAGCTTAGTAGAGGACAACGCCAAGGGCCATTCCAAGGAACCACCCATGGACAAGGAGCCACCATCATGGCAAGAGGGAGAACCTCCAGTGTTGCCAACAAGGAGCTATGTGATGAAGAAGACCCATCCCTGGAAGTAGACATTGAGAGGGCAACGATTCATGCCGCTCTTCACAAGAAAGAACCGAATCGCCAATTCTCGGTGATTCAAACTCCATCGGATTATCAAGATAAAAGCTTCAAAACCTTGATTGATTGTGGCAGTACACATTCCTTCATTTTACCAGACTGTGCAAGAAGATTAGGAATAGCCACAATAGGTGCATCTGCCTTACTTGTGGAACTAGCAAATAGTCATGAGGTCTCTTGTACCAGGAAAACTGCTAAGGTGAAATTCTTGCTGGGTGAAAAGTCAACTTCAGTCAGATTCAGGGTTATGAACCTAGGTGTCCACGAGTGTTTTCTTGGAATGGATTGGCTAATACCGAGGCTAATACCCAATGATGCCCACATTCAATGTGGAAAGGGCCAAGTCTCCTTTCAAAATTCTGAAGGGGAGTTGGTCACAACTCAAGGAGAGGCTGGGAAGCCAAAAATTTAATTGGACAAAGCTACGTGGATAATAAAAGGAGTTAGAAAGGGGTTACCTACTATTTGATTAAGCTAAATAAGCTAGATTAGAATCAAGAGTCTAGGGAAGAACCTTCATGGCTAAAGGAGTATGTAGATGTATTTCCTGAAGAACTGACAGAGCTTCCTCCTGAAAGGGAAGTCGATCACAAAATCAAGCTAGTGCCAAGAGATGCACCAATTGCAAAGAGACCATATAGGATGTCCATCTCGGAAGCGATTGAGCTGAAGGAGTAACTCATCCAGTGCTGTTCCAGAAGAAGAAAGATGGGACGCTTCGGCTATGCATTGACTATAGAGGGTTGAATCAATCAACCATTAAGAACAAATACCCCATTCCAAGAATAGATGAACTTTTTGACCGTCTTCAAGGTGCGAAGATCTTCTCTAAGATTGATCTTAGATTTGGATATTATCAGATAAGGATCAAGGAGGAAGATATCCCAAAGACAGCATTCAACACAAGATATGGACACTTTGAATTCCTAGTCATGTCATTCGGGCCGTGATACCTTCAATAGGCTAATCCAAGATATATTTAGGTCCTATCTCGATGACTTCGTACTCATTTTCTTCAATGATACCTTAGTCTACTCCAAACAAGAAGAAAATGATGAATCCCAGCTTTGCTTTGTTCTCGAAACAATGAGGGCACACAAGCTTTATGCCAAGAAGAAGAAGTGTGCATTTTTCAAGCGACAAATTAAATATCTGGGATTCATTGTATCAGCGGAAGGAATTTCAGTAGATCCGACCAAGGTCAAAGACGTTCTGGAGTGGCCAACACCAACAACTGTCAAAGAAATACGTAGTTCTCTTGGATTGACAGGATGGTACAGAGTCTTTATCAAAAACTATGCTTCAATTGCTGCACCTCTAACTAATCTACTGAAGAAGTAAGTATCAATTGTATGGTCACCTGCTGAACAATCCAGCTTTGACAAACTAAAGCAAAGCTTATTCTCAGCACCCATCCTAAAACTTTCGGACCTTAGTAAGAAGTTTGAAGTGATAATTGATGCTAGCACACTTGCCTTAGGATGTGTGCTTATGCAAGAAGGTCATCCTATAGCATACTCTTCAAGGAAACTGAAGAACCATGAAAGGAAGTATGCTACCCATGATCTGGAGCTGTTGGCTGTCATCCATGCTCTCAAACTTTGGAGACACTACTTGCTGGGTAACAAATTTACCTTAGTAACGGACCACAAGAGTCTTAAATGGATTTTTACCTAGAATGAGCTCAATATGAGGCAAGGTCGATGGATTGAAGTGCTGGAGGAATATGATTTTGAAATCAAATACTGGCCTGGAAAGGAGAATGTAGTTGCCGATGCACCTAGTCACAAGGCATTTTTGAATTCTCTGATTTTGCAAGATCCATCAACAGCCAGATCTCTAGCCACAAAGGCATCCATGCCAAACAACCCGATCTTGAGCTAGCGAAAGAAAAGGCATGCCATGACCCAACCAATCAGAAATTGCTAAGGGAGATCCCCATCAAAGATCAAGGCCCGAAGCTACATGCAAAGTATCAAGAATTCTCTATCAATAGTGGACTTGTCTACTATAGAATCAGATTATGTATACCAAGAAGCCAATCACTCAAGTAGAAGATACTTTGGGAAGCCCATGACTCCCCTTTCTCAGGACATCCTGGCTATGCCAAGACCCTTAATGCCATCAGGGAGAGCTATTATTAGGAGAGGCTCAAAGGTGACGTTCTCAAATATGTCACTGAATGTTTGTCTTGTCAACGCATTAAGGCCAAACATGTCAAAAGGCCAGGGAAGTTGCAACCACTTGACATTCCCCAAATGAAATGGGAATTCATTAGTATGAACTTTGTTATTGGCCTGCCCCAAGTTCAGGGAGGATACAACTCCATTATGGTCATAGTGGATATGCTCACCAAGGTTGCACATCTTATTCCTGTTAAGACAAACTTTAAAGCCTCAGACATTGCAAGGTTGTTCATCAAGGAAATATTCAAACTGCATGGGTTACCCAGAAGAATCATTAGTGATCGTGACTCTCTCTTCACCTCACACTTCTGGAGGGCTATCTTTGAGGCCATTGGGACTCAACTTTGTTTCAGTACAGCTTACCATCCCCAAACCGATGGTCAAACAGAACGAGTCAACCAAGTCATTGAACATATGCTTAGGGAACACTGTTGTCGCAAACCCAAAAAGTGGATTCAATATTTGCCACTGGTTGAGTTTGCTTACAATGCTTCTTATCAACAAAGCATTCAGATGACCCCTTTTCAAGCATTGTATGGGCACGATTGTCGTAGTCCTTTAAGCTTTTCGGATCCAACCTTGAAGGTTGAAGCCTCAAAGCATATGCTGGAAGACATGGATGACCAAATCAAGTCAATAAGACAATACATCCAAGCCGCCAAGGATAGACAAAAGGCTTACGTGGAGTTGAAATGGCAAGACAAATCCTTCGTTGAAGGTGTTATGGTCTTCATTCGCGTACGTCCAAAGAAGAGTTCCCTATCCTTGGGTGAATGCAAAAAGCTAAGTCCAAGGTATTGTGGACCCTACAAGATCCTCAAGTGCCTAGGGCCTAATGCTTATAGACTACAACTCCATGAAAACCTAAGAGTTCATAATGTATTCCATATCAGCCTACTGAAAAAGTATGTGCCTAACCCTAGTCATGTGCTTGATGATCAACAAGTTGAAATGCCTAGCCAAGGAGTCCTTGAGCTACAGCTTGACAGGATCTTAGATTTTAGGGAGAGGCATTTGAGATCCAAGACCTTGAGAGAATACCTCATCCAGTGGAAAGATTATCTGAAACAGGATGCCACCTGGATGGATGGAAGTAATCTCAACCAAGAATACCCCCAATTCTTCTCGAGATGAGGACATCTTGATTCCTTTAAGGGAAAGAGAATGTAATATTTCTGCTACAAAATATTCAAGACCCAAAATCTCGTGCAAAAGCGGTTTAAAGTAATCTCCCGCAACAATAAAATCTTAGGCTAAGTGCTCCCTCCACCCAGCTCGCATTGTGCATAAGAGGCCGAGGCTCAAAAGCCGAAGTTCCACGCAGGAACACCCCTCCAAGGGGAAAAGGGATAATGGATAATTTTTTGGAAAAGTTTTTTAATGGATAAACTCCCCTCCCCTTCAGTCATTGCATGGTAGGGGAGAGGGAGTGTGAGAGGAATACTTGAGCCAAGTGGTGGAGGGGCATGGGGGAGGGAATCATGCACCCGCTACTTGGGTGGCTACCCCCCCACCTTAGTGCTATAAGAACACCCCCTCCCCAAGCTTGAGTGGAGGAGGGAAGAGAGAGGATAGGCTGCTGCCCCGCCTATGGAGCCAGGCCGCCGCCATGCTGCCTTCACGCTGCCAGGCCACACCGCCTGCTGCTGCGCCATGCTGCCTGCATCACTACCATCATCATCATAATCATAATCATCGTCGTCGGCATCACCTCCCTCATCATCTCCCTCATCATTTTCTCTCTCCACGTCACTTCCCTATGACAGAAGCTTGGAAGCTTCTAATTAGAAGCTTCTATTAAAGCCTCCATAAGCCTTGTTCTCCCTTGCTTCCCCGATTTTTCTTAAAACCATATCTGCAAGGGCCGTGTCCTGTGTGAAAGAGAATATCTTGGATAGAGAGGATTCAAAACGCAAAGTGACCCAAGGGAGAGTTGCTGAAACGAGATTATTGCGACAATGGCTCCTAAACAAAAGGCGAGAGGAGCACACGTGGGAGCTTCCACCCCAAGTACACGTGTGGACAACACCCCGAATCTTAACGCCCAGGTTCCCATAAATTTCTTGCATGAAAAGGATGAATTTAAGCATGTCTTTAATTCACGTAGGCAAGTTTGAATACATTGGAAAATTTATATACTGGCATCGAATTACTAAGTAAGTTGCATGACGAGTACTTGCATGGTCATGGTAGTTGCATTCTTGAATGCATATTGCATAAGTTAAAAGGTGGATTTGTCTAAAGGCATCCTCATTGCCATGCGAAAAGAACAACACATATAGTACATAATGCACTTAGGTAGTAATTTCCTAATTGTGATTCCTGTATGAGATAAATCTTAGACGCCCATTGAACGATGTCCAAATGGTCGCGATGCATGGAAAATTACATGCGAAGATGGTTGCATTTTGGGTCGGGTTAAGTGATAAAAGGAAGGATTAAATCAATGATGGACTCTTGGTATTCGCTCATGCATGGGGTTCTTTTATTGAAGTTTGTATTTAGAAAAGGATGTATCTTCATATTAAAGCTTGAAATCAATGCATTAAACGTAGGGTTTATAAGCATAATTTTGAATGTAAATCAATGTCACATAAGGACAGGAAAAGAAAAGGTCACTTTAGATCCTTTAGTTGCAAAAAGGTCTACGGTCTTGAATTTGCATACTCGCCTGGAACGATGCATCCCACTTCTCTTGCAGTTACTTACATCTTTTAGGGGGAAAGTACTTGCTAATTCGAAGAAAGTATTTGCATCTTTAATGTGAAGATTATTTTTACTGGCGGGTTGGTTGGATCAACTAAGTATTCTGCATATAGGTGAGTAGTTTTACGTAGAAATCATAAAGGTATGATTAGATTGCATATGACAATCACCTCAAAGTGCTAGGTAGGGTTAAGTTACATTAAAATTCTGCCTAGTATCGCACTTAGGATGCCGATCTAATACTTCCAATCCCAAAGATCCTACCCACATTCTTGATAATGTTAGGGTTGTCAAATCAGCCGTGCAAGAATGATCGAGGGTTCTCACCCTAGTGATCGGATGACCAAATGCTAGACTTTTGCAAGGAAATTAGGAACCCTAGGGCCAAAGCGTTATCGGCCTAGTAGGGTTAGGGTTGGGTTGGGTCAAGAGGACTCACAAACCCTACATCTTGACCAAAGGTATTCTTGACCAAGGAATACCGCATGATGGGAGAAATAGTCCCACAAGTCAGGTGCGACACCTATACAACAAGTTGCAATGTCGCATGGTTTTGTGTCTAAATCACATAATATTATTGCCACTCCTTAGAACAAGGTTGGGAGTTCTAAGTACAAGTCTAATTTTCCGAGAGGATGAACAATCATCCTGCTACATCACCCTTCCTTGGGGCTGATTTGCCAAGTTAGGGTAATTATGAATTGCCTAGCAAGCAATTGACCAATCAAGGGAGGACAACTGGGTTGTCCAGGATTTATTGACCATAATATATGGAAATCTAAAGTATTGATAATTTGGGTTAACAGTGTATAAACCCAAACCCAAGGAAAAAGGGTAAACAAGCAGCTTAGCTTATGAAACCCTTGGGATTCGCAATTGATCCCAGATCGAATGCTGGATGTATTCAGAGAGAAGGATTCATACCTTAGTAGTTGGCCGTATAAACAACCACTGGAGTGCTTGTGTTTGTACACTTAGGAGCACTGTTTGTTCTTCTCTGCTCAAGGAACTAATGCTCAAAAATAACTAATGCTTCATGTTGAAAGCCTAGAGGGAGAGGTAGCATCAGTTACCCCCGACTGTCTGCCTAACCCTATCCAAGGGGGTTGTTAGCCATGCCAGGTATGTGGACCGAACTTGCCGCGAGAGGTCTCTCCGTGGGTGCTACTTGGAGCAAGAGGACGCTTGGGTACTAGGGGGGGCTCTGGCCATAAATCCCTTTCTTCAGACCCTGCACAAGAGACTGATGTGACTCAAGATTGGATCTCAAGGCCCGCATACTAGTCAACGGGCAGAACTTGGAATAGCGATCCTTGAGGATTGCTGGAATTGGCTTCGGGTGGATTATGGAATAGCCTTCGGGCTGGATTATATGATGTATTTCAAAGACTGATAAATAAAGATCAAATTTTGAAAAGGAACTTGTTTGACATTTTTTTTCTATGTCAATGCCTAAGTTAGGTGAAGGAACCAGTGATTAATTGGCTAATTAAGGAACCTGTTTTTGCTTGTCAAACTAAATGTGGTAGGTAATTAGATAACTAAAGCAACTCGAGAAAAGTGCGGTGGATGTGACCCTAGGTCCGTCCTACAGAAGGGTGGTCCCGGTTGGCCGGGAACTTTTCTTAAAGGAATTGACATCAAGGTAATGATGACCTAGAATTTTCAGAGCTCGAATCCCGATTTATACTGTTTTAGGGAAACAGAATGGGACTATGCCTTACAGGTAGAGAGGTTGATCTTTGCATCCCTCTCGTTTCCCATTGTCCTTGAACCAAGTGCACTATAAATCCACTTTGACCCTGATGATTCTCCACAAGTAGTTCGTCTAGGGCTCGACGCTAGTTACCTTCTAGGAACTTGACCATTAGGAAAACCCTGATTTCCTAAGTGGGGATGGCCGGAATGCTTCCGCTTCGTGGTAGACCCGGGAAGACCTAGATCGCAAACCCCGTGACATTCCTTGGGAGTGACGGGTGGTGCTTTCTGGACTCTCTTCCCAATGGGCTACTAAGACGTGTCTTGCAAGTGGACATGGGGACATGTTACAATGATGTAATTATAAATAGTTTTATTTACTTGCATCATTTTCTATATCAATATGCGCTCTAATACCTATTATAATGTGCCCACTTGAGCTTTTCTTGGCGGTACATTCTTAGTAGCCCATCAAGAGGTGTCCTAGAAAGCACCATATGGTGTTTTGATGAAAACCCTCGAAGTTTGCTAACCAGGCTTGCTTGAGTCTACCTCGCAATGGAAGTTCCAGCCATTCCCACGAGGATCGACCTGTGCCTTTTTTGTTAAATCAACTACTAATAGTTGGCTAGTGTCAACGGTTTGGGATTCCATCCCTTATAGAAATGGTTGACTGAAATGGGCTCACATTGCGCTACATTCAAAGAGAATGGGAAATTAAGGGAAGTATGGCAGTTTGATCTCTTTTGCCCATATTTCTAAAGTGATGCGAGTTAGGCTTTTTGATTTCTAATGGTCCATCAAAAATGCAATTTTATTCCTTCTAATAAAAGCTCTCCACTTACCAGGACCACCTAGCCATAGGTCTAGATCCAAGTCAGGGGTCCATCCTCCCACTTCCCTTGAGATAGTATTTTTAAATACCTAATTACCTACCACTTTAGGTTCAACATACAAAAACAGGTTCTTTGAATTATCTCCTGATACAAATTCATTACACTCCAATAATTCACAACAGAAAAACATAGTAAAGCAATCCCTTCTCAATAGGTTCCTTTAAGGAAAATAACTTTTTACAATAATTTCTGTTCTAACTAGAATGAAGTCAACGGGAAGGTATTATTCTTTCCAAGTTCAGTTCCTCAATTAGTATTGGAAATTCTAGGATATTTTTTGGAAATTGATGGGTAGTTGGTAGTTTGTACGAGCCTAAGGAGTTTATGACCAGAGCCCCATAGTATCCTCACCTTTTCCTGTGCCGACTAGAGTTTCCTATGACAAGACAACTCCGTATCATGATTCGTCTATACTCACTAATGCAAAAAAAAAAAGGAAAACCCTTTGGAATAGGTTTTATTCATGCTTGCCTTGGGGAGGTCTAGCGCCATCAAGAACACTACCTTAGTCGGTGTTTTATGCTCACCGGAATACTGCCTCAGTCGATCATCCATCTTTTAGTCTGATGATTTTGGGAAAGATTAGTACCTAACTTACAATCATAAACATCTTATTTCGAATGAATTATACATAAAATTTTAACAAATTTATTTCCAAGACAATTCTTTTCTTTCCAAAAATAATAATATCAAGGCAAAACTTAGCATAAGTGGCAATACCTTTCAATAGTCTTCTCAGATTTCTCCTTCCTTAGGAACTATTTTTGAATAAATAAGATTTATGTTTTTGAGAATAACTTCCTTGGAGTTTCATGGATCCTTGGCCGCGATTAAAAAAATATCGTTTAGTTTTATTATGAAAAGTATTCTTTTGACAATTCCATCTCAAGGTCTTTTATATACTGAGAATTAGTGTCCGTGATTATCCATCGGAGGTTTCGTTAGATCAATACAAATAAAAAATATTAAGTCTCTTAGGGACATAGCACCTTCCTTGTACTTGCTTAGGTTCATCTTGTACAAGCCCAAGTTACCCCTTGGAATTTGCAGTTAAGAATTCCTTTAAATGATTATATGCAGGAAATGAAAAAAATCATATTTTACGAATGCAGCTTTTGTTGCCAATTCATGAGACAATGGCTTGCTAGCCACCTTTATTATAAAAATTATAGTACATGGGGATCCATGATGAGTGCTTGGTTGATGGTATTCATAGCTTCATTTGTAATCCCAATACTCTATATTCCGTTTGTAGTGATTGTGTCCATAGCATTATTGGTAGCTCCTGCCTCCGAAACCTTCATAATTTTCTTCTTCAGGGCCATAGTCTTTAATTGCAAGATCGTATAGAGGACTTTTGGCAAGAGAGCTTGGGGTCATCGTAATTGGATCGATGGAAAGTTGATTGATGTGGGTTGGCAATCACTAGGATTTTAAAAAATTTTGAGAAGAGTCTTGATTTCTGTAATATTTCTGTAATGAAATATTAAGTGTCTCTAGACCCCGCACACCACGTGCAAAAAGCAGTTCAAAATAATCTTCCGCATTGAAAAATGTTGTTGGCTAAGTGCTTACTCCGCGTGCACTAGCAAAAACCCCAGCTCCGTGGCGTGCACTAGCAAAAGTCACGAGGCGCACACGCGGGAGCTCCTACTCCGTGTACGCGAGTGGACAACACCCCAGATCTTAACGCCCAGGTTTCGATTAATTCCCTACATGAAAAGGATGCATTCTAGCATGTTTTTAATTCACGTAGGCAAGTTTGAATACATTGGAAAATGTATATATACTTGCATCGAATTACCAAGTAAGTTGCATGACGACTACTTGCATGGTCATGGTAGCTGCATTTCTTGAATGCATATTGCATAAGATAAAAGATGGATATGTCTAAAGGCATCCTTGTTGCCTCACGAAAGAACAACGCATAATGCACTTAGGCAATAATTTCCTGGCTGTGTTTCGCGTATAAAATCATCATAGACGTCCATTGAATGATGTCCAAATCATCGCAATGCATGGAAAGGAATTACAAACTTTGCAAATTGCATGTGAAGAATGGTTGCATTTTAGGTTGGGTTAAGTAATAAAAAGAGAGATTAAACCAATAATGGTCTTATGGCATTCGCTCATGCATGGAGATCTCTTGTCAAAGTTTGAATGCATCTTCATTAAGAATGTTAAAGCTTTGATTCCGTTGCATCATTATAGTTTAGGCAAGGAAAAGTAACGATCATTGTAGATCTTATAGCTGCATAGGAGGAAAAAGTCTATGAATCGCATATTTGCATGGAATTTTACATCTTTTAGGAAAAGTATTTGCATCTCTAAGGAAAGAACACCTCTTGTCACAAGACAATTAGATCAATTAGGTAAAATGCCTGTAATGGCATAACTCACATGGGATTTATAAAAGCATAAATAGTTAGTATGACGAATACCTCAATGTGCTAGTCAGGGCTAAGTTACATTAAATTTCTGCTTAGTATTGCACTTAGGTTGCCGACCTAATAATTATGATCCCAAAGATTCGACCCACATTCACGAAATGTTAGGGTTAGCTAAACACCCATGCAAGAATGATCTAGGGTTCACACCCTAGGGATAAATTGACCAAATGCTAGACTTTCGCAAGGGAACTAGGAACCCTAGGCCAAAGCATTATCGGCCTAGTAGAGTTAGGGTTGGATTGGGTCCACAGGACTCCCAAACCCTATATCTTGGTCAAATGTATTCTTGACCAAGGCATACCGTGTGACGGGAGAAATAATCCCACAAGTCAGGTGCGATGCTTGTCTCGTGCAACAAGTTGCAACATCGCATGGTTTTGTGTCTAAATCACAAAGTAGAATCACCACTCCTTAGAATAAGGTTGGCGAGTTCTAAGTACAAGTCGAATTGCAAGAGGATGAGTAGACATCTTGCTACATCACCCTTTTGTGAGGTTGATTTTCCAAGTTAGGGTAATTATGAATTTTCTAGCAAGCAATTGACCAATCAAGTTAGGGCGACGAGGTTGCCCAGGATTTATTACCTTTAATTTAAGGAAACGTAAGGTGGAAACAATTTGGGTTAACTGGGTATAAACCCTAACCCAAGGAAAGAGGGTAAACTAGCAACACAGCTTACAAAACCCTTGGGGATCTTGCCAAGTTGCAATTGATCCCGGATTGAATGCCGGATGCATTCTGAGAGAAGGATTCACACCTTAGTAGTTGGCCGTACAAATTACCACTAGGATGATTGTGATTGTATACTTAGGAGCACTATTTGTACTTCTTTGAGCAATGAACTAATGCTGGAAAATAACTAATGCTTTGTTCAAAGATGAGAGAGAGAGAGACAGGGAAACACCATATCCATAAGCCTTCAGGCTCTCTAGGTCTTTTCTTCATATTCCACGCAAAACTGAGAAGCACACAATACAATGTAAAGTAACCTAGTCTTAGTGTTGACTAGATTGGCTAACTCTAGTCAGGTCACCTACTAACACAAACCCGACTTATTCAATGTAGTCACATGGAGACAGCACACACCTAGCTGTCACAGATGTCGATTACACACCAAGACAAACTGAAGGGTGGAGCTTGATTTCTAACACTCCCCCTCAAGCTCAAACCAAAAATTCAAACCATCTGCATCACTCCAAGTAGCTGTCTAAAGTGAATGAACTTATCTTTACCAAGTGATTTGGTAAAGATGTCTGCTACCCGGTCTTCAGTCTTCACATGCTTCAAGTCAATCTGATCTGCTAAAACCATTTCCCTAATGAAATGGTAGTGAACCTCAATGTGTTTCGATCTTGCATGATAAACAGGATTGCTTGCTAACATGACACTGCTCAAATTGTCACAGTATAGCTTGACTTTGCTGTCCAAGTGTACTCCCAAGTCATTCAACAATTTCTGTAACCACATAGCTTCACATGCCACTAAGGCCGCACCACGATACTCTATTTCTGTACTGGATAGTGCAACTGTAGGTTGTTTCTTACTCAACTGATCATGCTACTACCCAATCCAAATGCATAGCCGCTGGTTGACCTCCTGTCATAGGTGCAACCAGCCCAATCAGCATCAGTATACCCCATCAAGTCAAGGGGTTTCCCATATGCATAAAACAACCCATGATCTGTGGTACTCTTTACATATCTCAGAATTCTCCTGACTACATCCAAGTGTGGTTTGCGAGGCTTTTGCATGAACTGCTGATCAGCCCCACAACATAACTCAAGTCAGGTCTAGTGATCGTGAGATAGATCAAGCTGCCTACCATCTGTCTGTACATGGTAACATTCTCAATCTCTGTCCCAACATCAATCTACAGCTTGACATTCTGCTCTAAAGGTGTATCCATAGGCTTGCAATCAGCCATACCATATTTCTGTAACATGTCATGAGCATACTACTTCTGTAGCAGCCATATGCCTTGAGGTGTAGAGACAACCTCAATCCCCAAAAAATATTTCAGCTCTCCAAGGTCCTTGACCTTAAACTCAGCTTATAAACATGTCTTTATTTCAGCATCCCCATTTTCATCATCTCCTGTAATGATTAAGTCATCAACATAGACAACTAGGAAAACATAGCCACTATCTGTCTTCTTCACAAACAAACTATGATCAGCATCACCCAATCGAAAACCATGTTGCTGCAAATAACTGCTGATGCGAGCATTCCATGCTCTGGGTGCCTGTTTCAGCCCATATAATGCCTTTTTCAGCCAACATACATGTGCTGGAAATTCTGGATGCACATAGCCTTCAGGCTGTTCCATGTAAACCTCTTCCTGTAATTATCCATTGAGAAAGGCATTCTTTACGTCCATTTGCCATAGTTTCCAGCCTCTAGCTCCTGCCAAAGCAATCACAGTTCTAACTGTAGCCATCTTTGCTACAGGGTTGAAAGTATCCTCATAATCAAGACCATACTGCTGCGCATACCCTTTTGCAACCAACCTGGCCTTGTATCTTTCCAATGATCCATCTTGTTAACCCCAACACGAAGAAAGCAAAAGGAAGAGGAAAAGACGCAAGGCAAAGGCGGAAAAAAGGTAGCTTGACTGAAGAAAGAAAATGAGAAAAGGCCAAAAGCGCAAGGGCAACCTTAAAAGTCCAAGGCAAAGGCAAAAGGGGAAAGGCGCATTTTAAAATAAAAAGGCGCACCCTGAAATCTTGTAAAAGAGCACCGGGCTCTGACCCGTGCAATTTGTAAATGTAGATGGGCGGTGGAAAGGAAGCTAGGAAGATAGAAGGACAATGGGAAAAAGGGCCTACCGGCCATGTAAAAAGGGGAAAAAGGGGATGACCGCCCAAAAGGGATTTAGGGTTTTGTATATAAAGTTGAAAAGTGAATGAGAAGCTCATTCTTGTGTGTGGCCAAAAGTAGCTCTCCTCTTCTTCTTCTTCTTCTTGTTCTTGCTTGCTTGAGCTTGTGCTTGAGAGAGGGAGTGTGAGAGTGTGAGGGAGTGAGTGTGTGAGGGTGAGGGACCGAGGAGGAGAAGCTCTCCATCGTCTCCTCTCTTCTTCTCTTCTCTTCTCTTCTCTTGTCTTGCTCGCGGCAATGGAGCTTGGAGCGTGGAGCTTGAGGATGGAGCTTGCACTTGGATCGTGGAGCTACCCGAGTGCGCGGGAGAGGAGGTAACTCGAACGGCATCAAGGTAAGCTCACTACACCCGTAGATATGAATGGCGCATCGGCTATGTGAGAGGTAGCCATTAGTGCTCGGCTTGGAACGCTTGAATCAATAAGCGGTCCGTGGGTCTTGGCGGTTGAGTGAAGGCACCCCCACATTTTGGTTCCATTGCCGGGACCAACGGATTCAAGCCTTGAGTGCTTGCGCGCTTCGAATCGAGCATTGGAGTAGGGTTTTCCCCGAACCGGTGCTTGAGGTAGATAGGTAGGAAGCGAGGGGGTTGAAGAGGGTATTCGATCTCCTTGGCAAGTAGGTTTTTTGTGGAATGGAGTAGTATAGGTATTTATTTTGTGATTTGGATGTATTTAGGGTAGGAAAAAACAAAGAAAAAGAAGAAAAAACAAGCAAACAGTAGGGTTTTCTGTTGCTGTATAATAGGCTAAAACAGGGAAATAGGGGACCAGATTTAAGTTTCTGGGTAAGATAGGGACAGGAAACTAGCTGTAAGGTTCTGCAGTGCTGGGAAAGGACCTTAAGAGGCCTGGGAGGCCAGGACAGACCTCATTGCCTTGGTTTGCCTTGTGTGTGAGAGAGAGAGAGAGAGAGAGAACTTCTGGTTCATAGGACGAGAAAGCGCCGCCCCGATTTCTTGGCATCGGTGATTCGAGCTGCTCCAGGTGAGTCTGGCGTTTTCCAACGAGTGCCCTGATCAGATCTAGAAAAGTTTGTGGTGATTGTGTGCACCAGACAGTGAGGAGGGGTCAAATGCGCGGGAATCACGCCCGCCCGCCGACGCACTCGGACCAACTCGCTGTGGTCTGATTCCCAGAATCGGACCACCCAAGTTCGGGAGTCGGACCGTCCGATTCCCAGAATCGGACCAGCCCGATCGGACGTGCCACGTGGCACTCGGACCAACCCGTCCGATTTTGAAAATCGGACGCTCGGACCAACCCGTCCGATTCGGACACTCGCACGAGTCCATAATCGGACCGGACCAGGCCGCCCGAGTCCCAGAATCGAACCCAGCCAGAATCGGACGTGACCAAAATCGGACCATTAGTCCGATTGGACCAATCCAAAATCGGACGTCCGATTCTGATAATCGGACTCCTGAAAATCGGACATCTTAGAATCGGACCAAAAAACTGTCAAAATCGGACAGGTGTCTTGAACACAAATTTTGACACATCTAAACCCCGGGATTGACCTCAAAGGCTGTGTAGAGCTAAAGGCACATCACAGATCCTCACTAGGCTAGGATTCCGAGCACGTAGTTCAAAATTTGGCTATAAACGGTCCTCCAAATTGCATATGGCATCTACCGTAATGGCCCTGCGGGCCGAGGGGGACTGCCCCCCGGACCCCCACAGAGGGGGCTCTGCCCCCTCCGCACCTCCCCCAAGTAGGTTGGAGAAAAAAAACGCGCCGTGACAGGTCTTCCAAATTGGACCCTAGTGAAGTAATGGCTCTACATGAGCATGGATTCTCACTTGCAAAAGAGCAACCAAAAGCCCATACCCGAATAGAGACAAGCAGAGACCCTAGAACCTCAATGGGCCAATCTAGCCATCAAGGGCAAAAAGGCCACACCACGAGAACACGAAGACATTGTGTTCATACCATGTCTAGTCAGAGCAGAATGCAACATCAGCAAGCTGCAAATGCCAAGATGACTAGACATGACACTCTTGACGAGAGATGTACCTTGAATAGCATTGCACTGACGATCCAAGATAGCAGTGGAGAATCCGCATCTAGTCGTGCAGTCGAGAACTCAGGGGCATCTGTCAGAAGGCTTAAATTTACAAGCTAGGACCCGGAAGATGAAGACATAGTACCACCTGCTTATCTTAGGGTCAAACTCACCGCGAAAAGAGAGCATACTATCGATGCTCTAATCGATGAAGGAGCAGATTTTAACATCTTGACCTATGAATCATGGACCCTGCTAGGCCAACCAGAGCTCACACCGACTAGTGCAACTCTTAGCCCTTATGGGGGACACCCACAAGCACTCATAGGGAAGTGCAAAATCCTTGCAATAATTGAAACGGAAAGCTTGCCTATCCTATTTCATGTTCCTCCAAAAAGTGCTAGCTGCAGGAAAGAAACCCTCCTAGGAAGACCCTTCAAAAGGGCGACCAAGTGTGAGGCTGACTATGTAGCACAAAGGATACACCTAACACTACCAGGTGTGAGGATAGTCACCACCTTTAGCAAGGGTGACCTCATCAAACCTTGAGGAAAAGGCAAGGAAGGTGCTGACGTAATAGTCAAGACTACTAACGAGGGCAAGGATTTGTTGAAAGAGTCGAACAATGAGGACCAGTGAGTGAGGCCATGCTTGAAACAAAAAGGTCAAGAGACAATGCCAAGGACAGGATTTGGACTTACAAATATCGTAGAAGACCCCAAAAGAAGCCCAAGCCTTATAGACGGAGGCGTCGATGGAGAGCCAACACAACGCCACGATGGATAGCCAAGGCGTTGCTTCGGGCTCAAGGGTATTATGCAGGCAACCAATGGATTTGGGTGCCAAAACCCCTTGCTAAACCTCCCTGGTCGACTGAAGGCCAGAGTGCATCAAAAGCAATGAAGCACAGGAGGAAATCTAAGAGAAACTCTAGGTATCGAGGCAAGAAACCATACATGAGTGTTTGAAAGAAAGAGCCTCAACCTAGCATGCTTGATAAGCAGATGTCATATGTAACCATTGAGCGTGCACAAAAGCCATTAGTGCCCAATGAGCCTTTGATTTCCCAAGGGGAGAACAAACATCATAGGCACAACATTGCTCATGGCAAGGCTACTTGCTCAACAAAGCAAATGGCACAATCATGTAATAGCCTTGAGAAAATCATTCAGCTAGTGCCACGTCCACCTAGGAGTCCTAGATCTCCTACTCCCTCTTCTCCCAAACAGACACAGGAAGCACCACAGTAGTTGTCAAGGGCGACTGCTCAATTCCAATCTCTATCTCCATCTAAGCTTCCAATCGTCAAAGAAGTGGGACATGATGCCATCTGTAGCTCTCGACCCAAGGATATGCCTGAGCCACCTAAAGCGACTAGATCAGCTCATGTTCGATCTACACAAATGAGTGCTCAAAGGCCAACGAAAGACACAACCACTTCTGATTGCCCTAGGGACTTGACACCACAATCCACCAAGGGTAGCCAGCCCACTGAACTAGTTGCTACTACTTCCAATCCGGGATCACAGCAGTCACAGCCATTGGCCGTGACAATGCCCCTTGTGGAACGTGTCCTTAGTAGTTTACGTGTGGAGGAGGTCTCGCAACCAAATCCCTCAACAACTCCAGCACTTTCAAAGTGCCTAAAGCCTAGGACGGGGGAGTTAAACGCACGGGAGTTGGTTGAAAAGCTAGACTCTCTGAAAAGAGCGGCAGTTGGGCCCTCACAACCGGGCAATGCTATTCAGCAAACCACGGCTATGTCCCATAAGGACACACTAGAGAAGGGAAATGTTGAGGCCCGACCAAGCACATCAACAGTCGATATAACCCAGGGTCCTGAGTTGTCGAGAGAGGCACCTTCATTGACCAAGAAAGAGAGGAGAAAGCAGAGAAAACAGTAACAGTTGCAGGTGGTTGTGGACCCCAAGAACATTCAGACAAAGAGCGCTGGAGAGCTGATGAATAAAGCATCGAGTCCATCCACCAATGAACCCACTGATGCCTCTCCTAATAGCGGTGAAACCTCAGACACATCCGTGTGTTCTGAGAAACCAAAGCAACCGTTGCCAGCAACAGTTGGTTGCAACACTCTATCCACTGACAATAGAACTCACATTGATCAATCAAGAGTGGATACAACGCTGTCACAACAAGGTGACAAATCTATACCAGTCACATCCGAGAAGAACCATGACGAAATAATAGCAAAACCTCAGGAGAAACGTGAGAACCCCAAGAGCATAAGAAAACCTAGTGTGGACCAATCTTGCTCATCTAGGCCTGAGCCCCCAGCCATGCTAAAGCCTAAGGAAACTCTTAGAACTTTGCATGAGATAGCAATCGAGCAAGCCCTCGTTGAACATAGAGGTGTCGCAGAATGCTTAACTGAGTTGGAGGCTAAGCTCAAAGTGATCGCGCGTGTCTACGTCCTTGCGGACGTGGGCACGATCCCCAAGGAGCAGCTTGGAGATTACTTGACCTTTCCTCTATCATGGGAAGAACAAGAACATCTTAACGGGCACTATGATAGGCTCCTACATGAACAGATGCGACTCATCCCTGACGAGGAGGCTGACGAACTATGCTTAACCGTCACGTTCAATGAAGTGCTCTGCTGACCGAATCTCGTAGACATAGAGCTAGTTAAGCGACTGTCAGCAGGCCAGAGTCAATTTGAGCAGCATTGGTGCGAAAGCCGCGTTGTAATGGCCGAACTAGGGGCTCAGATCATGACGGTCTCAGAAGAGCGATTGGCCAAATGGCGGTCTCAAAGAGACCCAACCTACGTGGCACCAACTTCCCTTCGAGTGCTCATTGACATTCGGGGTACGGGCTTAGCTGGGACTAGGCTACAGGGCCCTTTGATTGATAAGGTCCTCACTGAGGAGAAGTTACATATTGCCAATAGACTCGGTCAAGGTTCCATGTTACTCGACGTGGCAAAGTATCTATCAGTATTAAGTCAGCTGCCACGAATACTAGATGCATGTGCCACGCTCGGGTACAACCCCGATTTCTACACTTGGTTCTTATCCTTGTGAAGTGACATGGATTCATAGATATGTATATAAATAAACACTGATTTTTGTGTCACCATGTATAAACAATATCAACACACAGAAGCAATGATAGTCAAGCGCAGGGAGAAGAGTCGGATTGGATAGGCTAAGCTCCTCAGGTCCTCCTCTCATCACACTTTTGAAAGTCGTGTGACCAGCCCCACCTCCAAGTAAAGGGCATGCAACCCATATTGCCGCCATAGGAGGCCTTGACCAACAACTCTGATGGTGTAGACAGGGTGTAGTCCCTTCCTATACACCTTCTTCCCTTTTTGGTCTATCCTTCCGAGGATGTGCCCTATCCCACTCCACGACAACCAGTCCACGCGACTTAGCATAAACTAATATCCGCTAATGACTGGAGGCAATGCGAACATCAGCATGGGGACCATTCCTCTACAACAATCACCGCATGCCTCACCCCTCCCCTTCTTGTCATATGCGCTACATAAACCACACTAAAATCCCTTCCATGCAAATAGTTGTTCCCTGTATCAAGGTTTAACCCTTGAAGTGTGTCTTGCAGGTTTCCTTTTGCGGCGGAACGCATGGAGGATCATGGAGATCTAGCATGCAAAGACGCTCTGCGCACAAGGCGGGAGCATGTGGCACGCGCCCCTCCACCGGAGCGCTATGTGCCCACCATCAAGAGGTACGCCAAGAAGCGAGGCCCTAAGCGACATTGCCTAGGGCGAAGGCCGAAGAATCCTCGAGTCAAGAAAGTCGAGACTCGAAACACGCAACAGGTGGCAGCACTAGTGGTGCGCACTCCCAGCTCCCGCTCGGGCCCCAGATGCTCAAAGGCACAAAGGGCAGCTCGGGAAAGAGAAGAATTTAATGAGTTATTTAAAGATATTCTGGAGACGGTAGCGGTCCGGGATTACACCATTCATGTCCCGGCCTACATGTTCCCTGCTCACCCCCGTGGGAGCCCCACACCAGTAGAGCCCCAATCACCCAGCCATCCAGACTCGCCCCACCTCGTACAAATCGAGTAGCCCATAATGCATAAAGGGCTTATCAAATGATAACTGGCCAGGACTTTTTATTTTTAAATGGTTAAGTGTTCCCGACTTGTTAAGTGTTGACATGTTCCTGACTTGTATGAACTTATCATATCTGCGTTTAATATATGCTACGCCTTTAACAAAAGAAAAAGCTAATCAAGCGCAGGTAATAAATGTCTAGTCAACACCATAGAATTCAAATAAGTGATGTCTCCTTGCATTGCACTGGTTTATTATAGTTGCGGCATACACAATGCATATGCTCTCATGAAGCGACAAGTGGATGCAGGATAATACAAGTCCTTGTGCGAAAATGTTCAATGCCCAATCACCGCAATGCCAACAACCCCACAACGAGCCACGGCAAAGCCACGCTGCCGAAAGCACCTTGCCAACCGCCCACATTGCATGGCCTTTAACAAAAGAAAAAGCTAATCAAGCGCAGGTAATAAATGTCTAGTCAACACCATAGAATTCAAATAAGTGATGTCTCCTTGCATATGCTACGCCTTTAACAAAAGAAAAAGCTAATCAAGAGCAGGTAATAAATGTCTAGTCAACACCATAGAATTCAAATAAGTGATGTCTCCTTGCATTGCACTGGTTTATTATAGTTGCGGCATACACAATGCATATGCTCTCATGAAGTGACAAGTGGATGCAGGATAATACAAGTCCTTGTGCGAAAATGTTCAATGCCCAATCACCGCAATGCCAACAACCCCACAACGAGCCACGGCAAAGCCACGCTGCCAAAAGCACCTTGCCAACCACCCACATTGCATGGCCCAAAACACATTCCTGGGCCACGCCCCCTTTCTGGGTCAAGCTCTATAGTTGGCTCACGGCAGTCGTTACCTCAATTGTACCCCCATCGCATGTGCCGCAAGGAGGGTTGCAATATCTCAAGTGTATCTCCCCCTTCGCCAACTGCTTCTCTAACAACGAGGCTAGGGCACAATCATCATTGTACTATCCATTTTCTGAGCCTTCGACATTTTCCAACCCAATGAAAGGCTGATAGCCTCAACATATTGTAATGGTTGTACTCATGCAAAAAAAAAAGAGAAAAAAAAGAAAAAAAAAGAAAAAAGAAAAAGAAAAGAAAAGAAAAGAAAAAGAAATGAATGGAAAAATAAGAAGCACCCACGATCACAGCACAGCACCTAGGGGTTCTCAAATTAGGTACGTCTGGTGACCTTAGTCGACCGGCTTCGTCCCTAGTCCCCTAGCCCCTTACAATCACCCACAATTGTTCAGGGCACATCAAGGGCAGGACATACCGGGGGAGCTTGTCTCGCCTAGGGTTAGACCTGTCACCCTGACCCACGTGCACAATTTTCTTTTGCACTCTGCCTTAGTACCATTGCAATCAGTGATGATAAGCACCGCGCAATTGGCCATGAAAAGTACACCGTACTCAGCAAGCAAGTCCAATAGTTTCCAGCTACTGAAAGTGCGGTGTCCCTGTATTCAATTATGCTCCGTCGTGCAGTCACAATGCAAAGGATGTCTCATATACCTTCACGTGTACTTCTTCTCAACATGGACAACTTTGCTTCATCCGCACATTGTTGTGAGAAACTAGCCCACGGTCTTCTAACTATGTAATATCTAAGTATGCACGAGTGCTTACATAATATCTGCACCAAAGTATATACACAGTTTGGGTCCTCAAGTGCAGGACAATACTCTTAGCTTGCTTAGAGTTTGACCTGTCTCCCAAACTAATCAAATATGTCTTGTGCACGATAAGAAGACTAGCACTACCCCTTAGGGAGAGATCACACGAGAGGTTTTCAAATTGCAAGTATTGAAGCCTCCAACAAAATTCCAATCGCTCCTTATCAACACTCAACTTTGAATGCTTGTCCCTTACCATCCTCCAAGCCCCAAGAAATCGTCATGCGCAGAACCCCCAACAAACCAACACTTGTGCTGGCCAACAATGCAATCCCCAACACAGCATAGACCTACCACCAACTCCACAACCTTCCACCAGCCACCTTGGCCACCAACAGGCCCCCAGGACCTTCTGCCGCACCTCCACCAACACTCCTCCACGGAAACCATAGGCGTCCTTGTCACCCACGTCTTCGGTGCATGCTACAGCCTGCTACCTACGACGGTGAGTGCCATGGGACTGGCACTCGTCTAGGAGGGGGTAATGTTAACCCCAACACGAAGAAAGCAAAAGGAAGAGGAAAAGACGCAGGGCAAAGGCGGAAAAAAGGTAGCTCGACTGAAGAAAGAAAATGAGAAAAGGCCAAAAGCGCAAGGGCAACCTTAAAAGTCCAAGGCAAAGGCAAAAGGGGAAAGGCGCATTTTAAAATAAAAAGGCGCACCCTGAAATCTTGTAAAAGAGCGCCGGGCTCTCACCCGTGTAATTTGTAAATGTAGATGGGCGGTGGAAAGGAAGCTAGGAAGATAGAAGGACAATGGGAAAAAGGGCCTACCGGCCATGTAAAAAGGGGAAAAAGGGGATGACCATCCAAAAGGGATTTAGGGTTTTGTATATAAAGTTGAAAAGTGAATGAGAAGCTCATTCTTGTGTGTGGCCAAAAGTAGCTCTCCTCCTCTTCTTCTTCTTCTTGTTCTTGCTTGCTTGAGCTTGTGCTTGAGAGAGGGAGTGTGAGAGTGTGAGGGAGTGAGTGTGTGAGGGTGAGGGACTGAGGAGGAGAAGCTCTCCATCGTCTCCTCTCTTCTTCTCTTCTCTTCTCTTCTCTTGTCTTGCTCGCAGCAATGGAGCTTGGAGCGTGGAGCTTGAGGATGGAGCTTGCTTGAAGTTTGCACTTGGATCGTGGAGCTACCGGAGTGCGCGAGAGAGGAGGTAACTCGAACGGCATCAAGGTAAGCTCACTACACCCGTAGATATGAATAGCGCGTCGGCTATGTGAGAGGTAGCCATTAGTGCTCAACTTGGAACGCTTGAATCAATAAGCGGTCCGTGGGTCTTGGCGGTTGAGTGAAGGCACCCCCACACATCTGATTTACATTTCACCTTATACACCCACTTGCATCCAATAAGTGTTTTTCCCTCAGGCAACTGTACCAAATCCCATGTATCATTTTCAGCCAAAGCTGAATATTCCTCATCCATAGCAGCATGCCAATTCTCATCTGCAACTGCCTCATCAAACTTACTTGGTTCTCTAAAACCTGTTACTTTCGTCATATAAGCATAATGACGGGCTGAATATTCAGTGTAAGTATACCTGTCAACAGGTCATCTGACCCTCTCTGATCTCCTGAGCTGTGGCTCACTGTGAGCTTGCCTCTCATGAGGTGGCACATAACGGCTTTGCCTAGCACCTGGCGTCATAACATACGGAATCCCCAATTCACTATCTAAGCTGTCACTGCTAGATGAATCATAACTTGCAGTGAGTGGACCTGTTACATCTTCAAAAACCTTTTCTTTTCCCTTATCTATTCTCCCCCTCACTGACATATCCGTGTCAGTGGATGCAGTAGTGCGACTTTGTAATCTTCCTGTCCAAGGACTCACTATAGATGATACATCACCTGTCTGACCACTCATGGAAGTACTCTCTGCAGGAGTATTTTCAGCATGACTCATACTGGGTGAGCCATCAGTAGGCACTGCAATAGGATTCCCATACCAAGATGCTAACTCATCAAATACCACATCTCTGCTTATGAGTCTCTCATGCGAAGAAGGTACATAACACTTATAAGCTTTCCGTTCCTGTACATATCCTATAAACACACTTTTCACTGCCTTAGGATCCAATTTCTTCCTCTTCTCATCCGGTATATGCACATATGCAATGCTGCCAAATACCTTCAAGTGCGAAATATCAGGTTTATGACCATACAGCTGCTCATACGGAGTGACATCATGAATCCCTGTTGTAGGGGTTTGATTCAGCACATAGACAGCAGTCATCACTGCTTTAGCCCAATAACCATTTAGCAGACATTTTTCATTCAACATAGCTCTAGCTGACTCCATCAAAACCCTGTTTTCCTCTCTGCAACACCGTTTTGTTACGGTGTATAACTACATGTGAGCTGTATTCTGATCCCATATTTAGTAAGATACCTGTCAAAGTAATTTGAGACATATTCATCTCCTCCATCTGATCTCAAACATGATATTTAACAGCCCAATTCATTTTCAACATGCTTCTTGAAGTCTTTGAATGCATCAAACACATCATCCTTATGCTTCAAAATATAAAGCCAAGTGTACCTACTGAAATCATCAATGAATGAGACATAATACCGTGCACCTCCAAAAGAAGCATTATGTGAAGGACCCCAGACATCAGAGTGCACCAACTGTAAAGGCCTAGTGCTATTTTTTACATGTCTCATGAAAGGAAACCGTGCCTGCTTCCCAAAGTGACATGCAGGGCATACATGACCAAAATCATTATACTTGAATTTAGGTAATCCAAGTACTAATTCCTTCTGTTGCATAGATTTCAGCTTTTGTACATTGACATGTCCAATCCGCTTGTGCCAAATCTCTACATCCCGAATGGCGCTCTCATCATGAGAAAACATGGCTGCCTTAAGTCCCGGAATGGTCGCATCCAAAGTAAACATCCTGCCATCTCTTTTGCCCTTGGCAATTAGCTTGCAGCCATTTCCATACTCCTCAATGAAACACCCATCTTTGTTGAACCTCACCTGCAAATTCTCTTCTGCCATTTGACCCACAGACAACAGATTCTTTGTTATGGTCGGTACATGTAATAGATCATGCAGGTCTTTCTTCTTGCCATCAGGCATCATAAGAGGAACAATCCCTTTATGCTTTATGTCATGTTGGATGTCATCCCCAGTACATACATGACCATGTGTACTTGCAACTATCTCATCAAACCACTCTCCATGCGCGGTGTCATGTGGTTTGACGCTCCAGAGTCAATGTACCATCTGTCATCTCTATCATGTCTCGATGCATTTCTGGATACATGCTGCATGGCAAAGAGTCTATCAATTGGCTCATCATGAGCACCACTGGAAGATGCATAGTGCCCATGCTGTCTGCCCTTTGCCTTCATATCTCCCTGCTTCTTGTAACAATCCTTTGCAATATGCCCATACCGGCCACAATAATGGCAATCCTTGTCCCTGTTGGACTGATCAGATGACTGCCATGAACCAGATCCACCACCTCTACCTCGGGATGATCTCCCCTTGCCTCTAAACCTGCTAGATCCATGCTGGCCTTGTGTATTTGCACCATGCCAATTACTCTGCTGCTGCTGCTATCCATAAGCATTACGAGTGTCACCACGACCTCGAAATGAACCACGACCTCTAGATCCTCTGCCACGCTGGCTAGAGTATAACACAGTGTCTCTACTCTGAGATGCACTGGAACCTGTATTCAAACCAAGTTTGACTTCCTCATGCAGCAACAAAGCAACTAGCTCTTCCCAGCTAGGGGGCTCTTCTCTGATAGAAATGGAAGTGTCAAAAGCTTTGTATTCTTTGCCTAAGCCATTCAAGGAAACAACAATCATATCATCTTCTGATACACTTGAGCCAATGGTAGCAAGTTGATGAGCTATGGTCTTAATCTTCGTGGTATACACCTGGATGCTCTTGCCATTCCTAGACATGTTGTTGAACTACTGTTTCAACTGGATCTTCCTTGCATGTGTCACGGTTCCATAATTTTTCATCAATATGTCCCAAGCATCCTTCGGAGTCTCACATCCAATGATTTGAATTACCATAGCATCAGATATACATAGAGAAAACCAATGTAGCACCTTGCATGCTCTTTCATTCCGTAGCCTGTAAGCTCTTTTCTGTTCATTAGTTGGATTCTGTGTAGGCAACTCAAGAGCAGCCTCATCTCCTGTACATAGATCCCAATAACCTCTGCCAACCAGAAAGTTTTTCATTCTGAATTTCCATAATGCAAAGTTCTTGTTGTCCAACTTCTCTCCAACTATCTGAGTGATATTGTCAGTCCCATGTGCATTAGCCATGATGCAATAGACTGTCTATCAAGTGCCTGACTCCCTGCAGACCAATAAGTATGACTGACCAAGTTCAGTCCGTAACAGTTTATGACAGTTTTCTGCACTAAATTGCAGAAAAAAATTAGGGTATTTCAGCCCACTGACACCCCAAAACAACCCACAAACAAGTGGTCTCAACTGTAGGTATAACTGTCAATACATAAGCTATGTGTTTGCTTCAACTTAAGCTTCTATAACCTCACTGCCAGGGTACATACATGCAGTCTGAAAACTGTAAACTGTGAGTAACCAACAACAATTTCAAGTCCAAAACTGAGTGGTAATCATGTCATACATGTTCCAAAACCTCCCAGACAGCTGCTAGTACATTTGGCAGTCAAGACATGAGCATAGAGGCACAGAACATTGCATAACCAGCACATACAAGTGTCAACAAATTGAGTTGCAGGTTGTAGTCAACCAAAATTCACCATAACAAGCTCCAAGCAGCTCCGTAAATGTCTTCCAATCATGTCATACATTTACTTTGTAGTGGCAAGTTCAATACATGAGCATCTGAGTAGGCATAGACAACCCGTCTTCGTTGACCAATGGCATAAACTTCATGAACTGTTTGTAATTAACTAAGATAGTGTGATTGCATTTACTTCAACTTCAGAATTCAGTTTTCAATGATGCTCATTGCTTGCTTCAATCCTCCATACATTCAGCATGTATAGGTCAGTTCATATAGATGATAGAACCCCCAAGATGACCTGTATTGCTTCAGTAATACACAATGCTTGTCATTGACTGTGTATGACATTTTTCAGCCACTAACATACTTCAGATCTGAGTGATTTCAGTGAGCAACTTCAGCTCAAATGCATTACATCCAGTACATATGGCTTCTTGACATACATCTTGGCTCTAGTGATGCTTCTGGGTATGTATGAGTGCTTCAAGCTCATGCCAGACAAGTGTATATGCTTTGTAGTGGCTGTATACAGCAAGCCACTGTTTATGACAGAACTATGATATCTTTTTTCAGCTCATAAGTGAGCTTCCACATAAGCATTCACACCTTGTACTCTTCAAGTACTTTCCACTAGTCTCTGTCAGGCATTTAGCCACTTCATATCACTTGCATATGATGTTTCCAGCCACGAAGATGTCTGCAGAAATAGGTGCAATTTGCACAGATCTGTCCTCTACTCTAGCAACTCGATTTGATGATGGTGATGATGATGGAGCACACACTAGTGCTTAATACCCCCTTCACAAGGCTCTAAACAAGCCACAAACTGTAGCTTGAACCATAGAGTAGGCAATCACACAATGCCTACCTTCCATCACAATGACAGCTTGTTTGATCTTTGAGAACCCTTGATCTTCCACTCCTGCAAGTCTTCTTGACTTCCTCCTGCTCCAAAGAGCTCAACCTAGCAATGCTCTGATACCAAGTTCAAAGATGAGAGAGAGAGAGACAGGGAAACACCATATCCATGAGCCTTCAGGCTCTCTAGGTCTTTTCTTCATATTCCATGCAAAACTGAGAAGCACACAATACAATGTAAAGTAACCTAGTCTTAGTGTTGACTAGACTGACTAACTCTAGTCAGGTCACCTACTAACACAAACCTAACTTATTCAATGTAGTCACATGGAGACAACACACACCTAGCTGTCACAGATGTCGATTACACACCAAGACAAACTAATGGGTGGAGCTTGATTTCTAACATGCTTCAGGTTGAAAGCCTGGAGGGAGAGGTAGCATCAGTTACCCCCGACTGTCTGCCTGGCCCCAGACTGTCTGCTTGGCCCTATCCAAGGGGGTTGTTAGCCATGCTGGGTACGTGGACCGAACCTGCCGCGAGAGGTCTCTCTGTGGGTGCTACTTGGAGCAGGAGGACGTTTGGGTGCCAAGGGAACCTCTGGCCATAAATCCCTTGCCAAGGGGGACTCTGGCCATAAATCCCTTGCCTCCAGACCCTGCATAAGAGGCCGACATTGTTAGAAATCAAGCTCACCATCAGTGTGTCTTCATCTATGGCCGACATCTATGACAGCTAGTGTGTACAGCTGTCTACATGTGACTACATTAAATAAGTCGGGTTAGTAGTCAGTTAGTGACCTGACTAGAATTAGTCTATCTAGTCTACATTTACACTAGGTCACTTTATCTTGTAGAGTGTGTGCTTTTCAGTTGAGTGTGTGGAACATGAAGGAATGAGCTTGAGAGCCTGAAGGCTCATGGATATGGTGTTTTCCCTATCTCTCTCTCCTCTTTGAACATGGTATCATAGCATTGCCAGGTTGAGCTCTCTAGAGCAGGAGGGAGTCAAGAAGACTTGAAGAAGCTGAAGAACAAGGTCTTTTAAAAACAAGAACATGCTGCCATTACTCTGTCAAGGTATGCTTTTTCTCATCTTGGACTCCATGCTTTATCACAGTGGTTGAGGCCTTTCTGGGAGCCTTGGTGGACATCCTTGAGCATCTATTAGTGGTCATTGAGCCTCATGATGAGGAGGACTAGCTGACAACAAGGCCTGGAATTCTGCGTGATTTGCGCCTGTTGATCTGGGTGGATTGCAACCTGTCAATCTTCAGTGGGGCACCTGGACAAGACTTATAGAGCATGTATGCTCACTATTGAAGATATCTGAAGCGTACAAGAAGTAAATGCTTGTGTGGGAGATCTGTTATGAGCTGGAGTAATAGACACAGACCTGTAATCAGTTCTGAACTGCTGTAAACATGAATGAACAGCATGCATTCAGTCATTACTGACATACAAGAGCCTTGTACTACACTCAGAAGGCATCTTTGGAGCACAAGAATGTGTCAAAGCATGTATACATTGGATCAAATGTCTTGGAACTGAGATTTCTTGCTCAGAATACTCAGATCTGAAAATCATTGACAGGCTGAAAACTGTCATACACAGTCAATGACAAGTATTGTGCATTACTGAAGCAATACAGGTCATCTTGGGGGTTCCATCATCTATATGAACTGACTTATACATGCTGAATGTATGGAGGATTGAAGCAAGCAATGAGCATAATTGAAAACTGAATTCTAAAGCTGAAGTAAATGCATTTACACTGTCTTGGTTAATTACAAACAGCTCATGAAGTTTATGCCATTGGTCAATGAAGACAGGTTGTCTATGCCTACTCAGATGCTCATGTATTGAACTTGACACTACAAAGTAAATGTATGACATGGTCGGAAGACATTTTGGAGCTGCTTGGAGCTTGGTATGCTGAATTTTGGTTGACTGCAACCTGCAACTAAATTTGTTGACACTTGTATGTGTTGGTTATGCACTGTTCTGTGCCTCTATGCTTATGTCTTGACTGCCAAATGTACTAGCAGCTACCTGGGAGATTTTGGAATATGTATGACATGATTACCACTCAGTTTTGGATTTGAAATTGTTGCTGGTTACTCACAGTTTGCAGTTTTCAGACTGCATGTATGTACCCTGGCAGTGAGGTTATAGAAGCTTAAGCTGAAGCAAACACATAGCTTATGTATTGACATTTATATCTACAGTTGAGACCACTTGTTTGTGGGTTGTTTTGAGGTGTCAGGGGGCTGAAATACCTTGGTTTTTTTCTGCAATTTAGTGTAGAAAACTGTCATAAACTGTTACAGACTGAATTTAGTCAGTCATACACTTATTGGTCTGCAGGGAGTTAGACACTCGATAGACAGTCTATTGCATCATGGCTAATGCACATGGGACTAACAATATCACTCAGATAGTTGGAGAGAAGTTGGATAATAACAACTTTGCATTATGGAAATTCAGAATGAAAAACTTTCTGGTTGGCAGAGGTTATTAGGATCTATGTACAAGAGATGAAGTTGCTCCTGAGTTGCCTGCACACAATCCAACAAATGAACAGAAAAGAGCCTACAGGCTATGGAATGAAAGAGCATGCAAGGTGCTGCATTGGTTTTCTTTATGTATATTTGATGCTATGGTAATTCAAGTCACTGGATGTGAGACTCCGAAGGATGCTTGGGACATACTGATGAAAAATTATGGAACCATGACACATGCAAGGAAGATCCAGTTAAAATAGCAGCTCAACAACATGTCTAGGAATGGCAAGAGCATCCAGGCGTATACCACGGAGATTAAGACCATAGCTGATCAACTTGCTACTATTGGCTCAAGTGTATCAGAAGATGATATGATTGCTGTTGCTTTGAATGGCTTAGGCAAAGAGTACAAAGCCTTTGACACTTCCATTTTTGTCAGAGAAGAGTCCCCTAGCTAGGAAGAGCTAGTTGCCTTGTTGCTGCATGAGGAAGTCAAACTTGGTTTGAATACAGGTTCCAGTGCATCTCAGAGTAGAGACACTGTGTTATACTCTAGCCAACGTGGCAGAGGATCTAGAGGTCGTGGTTCATTTCGAGGTCGTGGTGACACTCGTAATGCTTATGGACAGCAGCAACAGCAGAGTAATTGGCATGGTGCAAATACACAAGGCTAGTGTGGATCTGGTGGGTTTAGAGGCAGGGGGAGATCATCCCGAGGTAGAGGTGGTGGATCTGGTTCATGGCAATCATCTGATCAGTCCAACAGGGACAAGGACTGCCATTATTGCGGCCGGTATGGGCATATTGCAAAGGATTGTTACAAAAAGTAAGGAGATATGAAGGCAAAGGGCAGACAGAATGGGCACTATGCGTCTTCCAGTGGTGCTCATGATGAGCCAGTTGATAGACTCTTTGCCATGCAGCATGTATCTAAAAATGCATCGAGACATGATAGAGATGACAGATGGTACATTGACTCTGGAGCATCAAATCACATGGCACCGCATGTAGAGTGGTTTGATGAGATGGTTGCAGGTACACATGGTCATGTATGTACTGGGGATGACACCCAACATGACATAAAGCATAAAGGGATTGTTCCTCTTATGATGCCTGATGGCAAGAAGAAAGACCTGCATGATCTATTACATATACCGACCATAACAAAGAATCTGTTGTCTATGGGTCAAATGGCAGAAGAGAATTTGCAAGTGAGGTTCAACAAAGATGGGTGTTTCATTGAGGAGTATGGAAATGGCTGCAAGTTAATTGCCAAGGGCAAAAGGGATGGCATGATATTTACATTGGATGCGACCATTCCAGGACTCAAGGCAGCCATGTTTGCTCATGATGAGAGTGCCATTTGGGATGTAGAGATTTGGCACAAGCGGATTGGACATGTCAATGTACAAAAGTTGAAATCTATGCAGCAGAAAGAAGTAGTATTTGGATGACCTAAATTCAAGTATAATGATTTTGGTCATGTATGCCCTGCATGTCACTTTGGGAAGCAGGCACGGTTTCCTTTCATGAGACATGTAAAAAATAGCACTAGGCCTTTACAGTTGGTGCATTCTGATGTCTAGGGTCCTTCACATAATGCTTCTTTTGGCGGTGCACGGTATTATGTCTCATTTATTGATGATTTCAGCAGGTACGCTTGGCTTTATATTTTGAAGCATAAGGATGATGTGTTTGATGCATTCAAAGACTTCAAGAAACATGCTGAAAATGAGTTGGGCTGTTACATATCATGCTTGAGATCAGATGGAGGAGGTGAATATGTCTCAAACTACTTTGACAGGTATCTTTCTAAACATGGGATCAGAAGACAGCTCACATGTAGTTATACACCGCAGCAAAACGATGTTGCAGAGAGGAAAAACATGGTTTTGATGGAGTTAGCTAGAGCTATGCTGAATGAAAAATGTCTGCCAAATGGTTATTGGGCTGAAGCAGTGGTGACTGTTGTCTATGTGCTGAATCGAACCCCTACAGCAGGGGTTCATGATGTCACTCCGTATGAATGGCTGTATGGTCATAAACCTGATATTTCACACTTGAAGGTATTTGGCAGCATTGCATATGTGCATATACTGGATGAGAAGAGGAAGAAATTGGATCCTAAGGCAGTAAAAAGTGTGTTTATAGGATATGCACAGGAACGGAAAGCTTATAAGTGTTATGTGCCTTCTACGCATGAGACACTCATAAGCAGAGATGTGGTATTTGATGAGTTAGCATCCTGGTATGGGAATCCTGTTGCAGTGCCTACTGATGGCTCACCCAGTAGGAGTCATGCTGAAAACACTCCTGGAGAGAGTACTCCCATGAGTGGTCAGACAGGTGATGTATCATCTACAGTGAGTCCTTGGACATGACGATTACGGAGTCGCACTACTGCATCCACTGACATGGATATGTCAGTGAGGGGGAGAATAGATAAGGGAAAAGAAAAGGTTTTTGAAGATGTAACATGTCCACTCACTGCAGGTTATGATTCATCTAGCAGTGACAGCTTAGATAGTGAATTGGGGATTCCGTCTGTTATGACGCCAGGTGCTAGGCAGAGCTGTTATGTGCCGCCTCATGAGAGGCAAGCTCACAGTGAGCCACAACTCAGGAGATTAGAGAGGGTCAGACGACCTGTTGACAGGTATACTTACACTGGATATTCAGCCCATCATTATGCTTATATAATGAAAGTAACAGGTTTTAGAGAACCAAGTAAGTTTGATGAGGCAGTTGCAGATGAGAATTGGCGTGCTGCTATGGATGAGGAATATTCACCTTTGGCTGAAAATGGTACATGGGATTTGGTACAGTTGCTTGAGGGCAAAACACCTATTGGATACAAGTGGGTATATAAGGTAAAATGTAAATCAGATGGATCATTGGAAAGATATAAGGCCAGGCTGGTTGCAAAAGGGTATGCGCAGCAGTATGGTCTTGATTATGAGGAGACTTTCAGCCCTGTAGCAAAGATGGCTACAGTTAGAACTGTGATTGCTTTGGCAACAACTAGAGGCTGGAAACTATGGCAGATGGATGTAAACAATGCATTTCTCAATGGAGAATTACAGGACGAGGTTTACATGGAACAGCCTGAAGGCTATGTACATCCAGAATTTCCAGCACATGTATGTCAGCTGAAAAATGCATTTTATGGGCACCCAGAGCATGGAATGCTCGCATCAACAGTTATTTACAGCAACATGGTTTCCGATTGGGAGATGCTGATCATAGTCTGTTTGTGAAGAAGACAGATAGTGGCTATGTTTTCCTAGTTGTCTATGTTGATGACTTAATCATTACAGGAGATGATGAAAATGGGATTGTTGAAATAAAGACATGTTTACAGGCTGAGTTTAAGGTCAAGGATATTGGAGAGCTGAAATATTTTTTGGGGATTGAGGTTGTCTCTACACCTCAAGGCATATGGCTGCTACAGAAGCAGTATGCTCATGACATGTTACACAAATATGGTATGGCTGATTGCAAGCCTATGGATACGCCTTTGGAGCAGAATGTCAAGCTGCAGATTGATGTTGGGACAGAGATTGAGAATGTTACTATGTACAGACAGATGGTAGGCAGCTTGATCTATCTCACGATCACTAGACCTGACTTGAGTTATGCTGTGGGGCTGATCAGTCAGTTCATACAGAAGCCTCGCAAACCACACTTGGATGCAATCAGAAGAATTCTGAGATATGTAAAGAGTACCACAGGTCATGGGCTGTTTTATGCATATGGGAAACCCCTTGACTTGATGGGGTACACTGATGCTGACTGGGCTGGTTGCACGTATGACAGGAGGTCAACCGGCGGCTATGCATTTGGATTGGGTAGTAGCATGATCAGTTGGCAGAGTAAGAAACAGCCTACAGTTGCATTATCTAGTACGAAAGCAGAGTATCGTGGTGCGGCCTTAGCGCCCATAATCAAGGCTTTATACTCCGCCATGTTGTTAGTGAATCCTACCCTGAGATAAGTAGCTAACTTCATCGTAACTCTACATCAGGGATCTCGGATTACTACTCCAACACTCCCTTTTTTATTAGGGCCCCTGGACGCTTCGTCAAAATACAATGTGTATGTCCACAATGGGTTTACACAGCCTACCATCACGAACTCCTCTATTCATAATTATGATAGTCAGAATTTAGCATGTTTAGAGGATGAACTGACGGCTCCATCCCACCTTCTTCATTAAACTCAATAGGCATACTTGTTGTTGAGATTCAACAATCACACTCACTAACAGCCTCTTTGTATGGAGCTTCAGGGCCAAGGACATGCAGGCTTACCTATCCCATATGCACAGTGGTGCCTACTACAGTTTTCTACTTTCCTATAAAGCATTGTACTTGCTTCCTTTTCTTAATGCAATGATAGTACTCTTTTCTTATTAGTGAAGTGTCAGTGTCATTGTCAACATACATAAGATTGTGTTTATGAGTCCAAGTATCAATCTTGGAACCTAATTCACTTGTGTAACAAACAGTGTCTTTGTCTCCTCCATCATGAGTTTACTCTTCTCCTTTCATCCACCATAACTCACTGCCATGTCCTAGATCCCGCTCATTCCGACATGGTATCAGAGCGCAGTCGGGCATGGCCTAGCTCATTTCACTCCTCTCTCAGCTCCTCTTCACTCAAGTCAGCTCAAGTCCAGCTCAGTCCCAGGTAATGAGCTCATTTCTAAACTCTATCTCCACTTGACCTGCAGCCATAGCCAAACTTGCATATTGCCAAGCAAGGTGGTATTCGACGGTTGTTAGTAAAAGGGGATTCCCAGTTGTTGAATGACTTGGGAGTACACTTGGACAGCAAAGTCAAGCTGTACTGTGACAATTTGAGCAGTATTATGTTAGCAAGCAATCGTGTTTATCATGCAAGATCAAAACACATTGAGGTTTGCTATCATTTCATCAGGGAAATGGTTTTAGCATATCAGATTGACTTGGAGCATGTGAAGACTGAAGACCAGGTAGCAGACATCTTTACCAAATCACTTGGTAAAGATAAGTTCATTCATTTTAGACAGCTACTTGGAGTGATGTAGATGATTTGAGTTTTGTTTTTGAGCTTGAGGGGGAGTGTTAGAAATCAAGCTCACCGTCAGTGTGTCTTCATCTATGACCGACATCTATGACAGCTAGTGTATACAGCTGCCTACATGTGACTACATTAAATAAGTCGGGTTAGTAGTCAGTTAGTGACCTAACTAGAGTTAGTCTGTCTAGTCTACATTTACACTAGGTCACTTTATCTTGTAGAGTGTGTGCTTTTCAGTTGAGTGTGTGGAACATGAAGGAATGAGCTTAAGAGCTTGAAGGCTCATGGATATGGTGTTTTTCCCTGTCTCTCTCTCCTCTTTGAACAAACGTGACGTGAGATGGGATCTCGAGGCCCGCATACTAGTCTACAGGTGGAAACTTGGAATAGCGATCCCTGAGGATTGCTGAAATTGCCCTCGAGCGGATTATGGAATTGCCTTCGGGCGGATTATGGAATAGCCTTCGGGATGGATTATATGATGTATTCCAAAGACTGATAAATAAGATCAACTGTTGAAAAGGAACTTGCTTGATATTGTTTTTCCATGTCAGTGCTTAAGTTACGTGAAGAAACCAGTGATTAATTGGCTAATTAAGGAAGCTGTTTTTTTTCTTGTCAAACTAAATGTGGTAGGTAATTAGACAACTAAAGCAACATGAGGAAAGTGCGATGGGTGTGACCATGGGTCCGTCCTACGGAAGGGTAGTCCTGGTTGGCCGGGAAATTTTCTCAAAGGAATTGACAGTAAGGTAACGATGACCTAGAATCTAGAGAGCTAGAGTCCCGATTTATACTATTTTAGGGGAACGGAATGGGCTTTGCAAGTTGATCTTGCAACTGCTGGATTTGGGAGGCTTGGTTGGCCACTGTGTCATTAGCAGTCTGTAAAGCTGAAAGCTTGTCATCGAAGATAGCTTGGAATTCCTGTGCTTCTCTGGACATCCTCTCCTTCTCTTCTGAAAGGCTAGTAACCTGTGATTGAGCCTCGAGTAACTGGGTCTTCAAAGAAGAAATCTCATCGCTTTGGGTGGCAACCAGTTGGGTTTGTTGTTCCATTTGCTTAAATAAATCTGCTAGGGTATCCTTAGCAGAAGCTAACTCAGATGTTGCCTTATGCAACTGGTCCTTAGACTGCATGAGCTCCTCATAGAAAGATGCGTACAGCTGTTGAACACAGGCTGTCACTGACAACTCAATGGAACTTTGAATATCCTTGCAGAGGAAAGGAATGGCATCTCCTGAAACTAGACTGTTCAGGGAAGGAACTGAGATCTCTAAGGATCCTTCTCGATGTGCTCTGAACAGGTTATTGCAAGTGAGATACCCAGGGAGTTCACTGCCAGAGGTAGCAGGGATGGGTACTGAAGGAAGTACAGAAGGAGCTTTATCCGCTACCCTCTTCAAGCGTTTGCACTGTATGACCAGGGGAGGCGGAGAATCATCATCCTCTATGTCAATGGGTTCTGACTCTTCTGAAGGTGGAGGAGGAGGTACTGGATCTGATGGAGGAGGTGGAGGCACAGTCTTCTGTAAACCTGAATAGGTCAAGAAGGCAGACAAATATGATCCGTATGTAACATTGGTAACATTTCCCTTGGTGACTTTAACAAAATACTGATCCATTTTAGTGAGGAGGTAAGTGCTCCAATCAATAGCAACTCCTTTCAGCACCATCCTGGAAGCTGTAAAAAGCTCTTTGGACAAATAGTGGGATGGCATTTTGGCAGGCATAAACCTGTCCTGAAGGAACTGACAGATCGTCTTCCAGACGGGATCAGTGATCATAGAAAAGGAAACTCCGGAAGAGTTTATCACCTTCTTAACATCGAGGATTTCCCTTGTCTGCTTTTGCAACAGCTTTAGAATCTCTTCATTAGAGAAGAGCTGACGAGTGGTCACAAAAGGTTCACCTTTGAAGGGTAAAGACAGAGCCTTCCCTAAGCCTCGAGATGTCAAAGTCATAGACATTCCTTGGACTACGCCTGTCTTCTTGCTGTAAGAGGCCAGGAACTCATCACATAACGACGGATCCTCTGGAACCAATGGAAAAGGAGTGGCCACAAAAGCAGCAAGGCCCGCCTTCGTGAGAGGCTCAAAAGTAAGTAGGGAAGAGTAATCCCTACTAACTAATGGGACGTACTGGATAGGGGGAGGAGCATGAGAAGGCGCCATTCAGATGGTTACACACACACCGCAAACACAGACAATCAAGGAGAATGCCTGCAAAGCAACAAACAAAAAACCAAGGATAAGGGAATAACCAAACAAGAAAACGTGACTCGACCAACTAACCCTAAGCAAACCACATCCTAGAAAAAATTTTGACATGACCTTGAGACAAATGCGACCGAAAGCTTCATGCGATGCATCAGACAAACACCCAGAACCCCATATCAGGCAATAAAAGAAAAAAAAATGCATACCGTACCCATAACCGTATCAAAGACAGGAAACCAAAACAAGATCACATCCGACACATATCAAAACTATATCTGTGATAAACCAAGACTGGACCAGGAAAATAACTCTAATGACTGCGCATACCCATCCCACGAAACGGTTCATTAAAAAGGGGAATTAAGTGCAGTGAGGGGGAAATTAATTGAATGAAGGGTTGATTTTAATCAATTATTAAAAATGGGTGAATTTTTATTAGGTGATAAACCTTAGCAAGAAAACGGCGGTTCCTTATTATAAATTAAATTACCCATTATTAGGTTAAGCGGTGCATTAATTCGATTCCCGGACTTCGATACCTAACTGGGTCTCTAAATGCAAATTCATTGATTACAAATTAAGGTGATGTGGAGCGCTTTTTTGCCAGCGCGTGCTCATGTGACGGCTGGTTTATTTTAATGAAAAATTTAAGTGCCTCTATAGCGCACGTAGCGCGTGCGAAGTGAACGTCGGGTTTATTTTAATTAAAAAGTATGTGTGTGTTGAGCGCGAATGCGCGTGGAAACTATGGGTGAATTAAAGGGTTCATTTTAACAATTAATTTGTGATTAAGGGAAAAATGAAAATAAATAAAGCACATAAAATAAATACCTGGAAGGGGTGTGTATGTAATGCAGAAATGCGCATGGAAGAGTCTCCCAAAAGAAGTGCATCCAGTAAAGGAAAAGTAAATACCACTGATGAAACAACAAACACAACACCTTAGCAGATGTGTTGATTTGGCTTGTGTTGGTTGTTTATGTTTAATTTTTTATTTTTTTATTTTTTTTGATTTTTTTTGATTTTTTTGTGTTAAGTTGTGATTATTTATGGTTGAATAAATGGAAAATGAGCAAGGGAGGTGAGGGGAATTTTTGAGAATTTTTGAGAATTTTATTAGAATTTTGTACTATTTTTAAATGAATTTTCTACATTTATTGGCAATTTAGGGGTAAAATTAGGAAATATTTAATTTTCAGAAATTGTAGGGTAGGAAATGGCCAGCGGACAAACCCCCAAAAATTGGCAAAAAGCAAAGGGAATTTTTAGAAATTTTTCTGAATTTTTTTAATGGAAAAATTAATTGAAAAATTAAGTAAATCACATAAATCATGTTAATCAAATAAGTCAGGTAGGAATAAGTCAGGTAAGTCTGGGTAGTGTGGGTAAGTCATGGTAGTCACAGGAAGGCAAGTCAGGTTAGGTTAGTCAGGTTAGGTTAGTCAGGTTAGGTTAGTCAGGTGAGGTTTAAGGGTAGTTAGAACTAACCTAACTAAGGTTAATAAGAACTAACCTAACTAAGGTTAAATCAACTAACCTAAGTAAGGTTAATAAGAACTAACCAGGGTTAGGGTTAGTAGGTTAGGTTAGTCATTCTAACTTAGGGAAAATTAGTGGAACTAAGGTGAGGTTAGGTTAGTGGGAACTAACCAGGGGTTACGGAGGAAAGAGGAGGTGGAAGAAGAGGAGGAGGAGGAGGAGGAGAAGGGCGGCGACACGGCCGGGAAACAGCGGCGACGGCTGCAGCGGGGAGGAGGCGGCAGCGAGCTCCGGGCGCGGGGCGCGGGTGCTTCCGGCGGCGTGTCCAAGCAGCAGCGGGCGCTCCAGCGGGCGGCGGCGACGGCTGCGGCGGGCTCTGTGGAGGGCGAGGCGGCGACGGCTGCTGGAGGGCTCCGTGGAGGGCGAGGCGGCGTCAGCTGCTGGAGGGCGTCGTGGAGGGCGAGGCGGCGTCAGCGGTCTAGAGGCGGCGACAGGGGAGGAAGAGGAAGAAGGAGGAGGCGTAGCAGGTGGAAGAAGGGGAAGAAAGGGGGAGGGAGGAAGAAGAAGAGGGTGGGAGGAGCAGAGAGGAAGGAAGAAGGGGAAGAAGAAGGGGAAGGAGGAGTAGGAGGAGGGGAGGAGGAGGGGAGAGGAGATGGAGATGAGGAGGGAAGTGGAGATGGAGGGAGGGAAAGAACGCAGAGGGAGAGGGAGAGGGAGATGGTTGGGGGACGGGGAGAGAGAAAGGAGGGTAGGGGGAGATAGGGGAGGGTGGACATGGGCAAGGGGAGGATGGGCACGGACAAGGGGGGTGGGCAGGGGTAGGGGAGGGTGGACATGGGCAAGGGGTTGGGGTGGGCAGGGTGGTTGGGCAGGGGCCAAAGGGTTGGGTAGTGTCAAGAGGGGGTGTATCCCCGTCCCGCGCACGTGCGCGGAGCGGGGTAAAAAAATTTGCCGTGACGGGATTGAAACGACACTGGGATGACGGTACGGGTTAGGCGGACACGACCGGGGCGCGTGGGGATGCGTAAAATCGAAAAAGGGCGCGTTCACGCGCAAAACGGGCGCGCGAATACACGGAAAAATTAAGAATTCCCAATCCGGACGTCAAAACGAAATAGCGTAAAAACAAAAAGTGGGCAGGACGACAGGGGAAAAACAGGGAAAATATATGACGAAAGTTCCGGGAGGGGTAAAGGGCGGTCACGTGCAAAAAACACAAAAAATGAACCAAAAAACGCATTTAAAAATTAATATCGAAAGATCCGTGCATCGGAACGAGGTGCAAAAAAAAGGAAAACTGTGCAGAAAGATGTGCCCGAAAATCCTATCACCTCAAAACATAATTCCAACGGAGATAAGATGTGTTCTCATGGGAAAAACCCAAAAAACAACCTTGAAAATGGGATCGGAAATTAATATCGGGCGAACCGTACACCGGAATGACATGCAGTAAGAAGGAAAAATATCCGCAAAAAGGAGTGGCACAGGGTTATCACGTGAAAGCGCAGTTCCGGTGGAAGTAGGAAGGGTTCACATGCGAAAAACACCAAAAATACTCCCAAAAACATATTTAAAAATTAATAATAAAAAATCCAGAAGTCGAAAGAGGGGGGAGGAAAAGGAAAAAGGTAAGGGAAGGCACAGGGGACACGGCTGTGAAATCAAATTGGAATTCCGATGCAAATAGGGCAGGTTCACATGGAAAAATGTCAAAAATACACACGAAAAAGTCGTGAAAACCCGAAAAATTAATAACGGACAAACCGTGTATCGGAATGATGCGGAATAAAAAGGAAAAATGTCAGGGGAAAAGTGGTGGTCAGGGTTATGACGTCAGAGCATGGTTCCGAAGTAAGGAAAGCGCGTTCACATGGGAAACCGGCTAATTTGCGCAAAATGCTTCAAAAATTAATAACTTGAAAACCGTGCACCGGAACAAGGGTAGATAAAAAGGAAAAATGATCACTTCAAAGGGAGGAATAGGGCTATAAAGTTGGATTGGGACTTTGGTGAACGTAGGATGCATTCACATGGAAGGACCTCAAAATCAAGGAATGAAGGAAAACTGTAAGGGAACAGCCCCAAGGGTGGGTGAAACATAACCGAGTGGGTGGGAAGGGACCCCAACAGGGTAACAACAAGGCATGGCATACATGCATGAACAGGGTAAGGCATATGCAAAGGGGTATGCAATATAGACGCGCAGGGACGCGTCCCCACACTTAAGACCTTAACGGATAGGGTTAACCGAGCAACAGGGACCTAGGACCATGCCACAGACCATCCACTAACGTCCCCACACTTAAAACATGACCGTCACGAAGAAACAAAAGGTGTAGGGTTAGAAAAACTTGGCCCATTTCGTCAAGAATCAAGGTTGAGTGTCGACGGCACGTCCAGTGTTGTTGCCGGCTTCTGGAGGTACCAAGGCATCTTCACAGCACACATCCTTCATGGCAGGGACCACGCGGCAGTACCCAGGGAGGTAGCTGGTCGAAGGAATCGCAGGAAATTCATCGATGATGAGGGATACTACACTCAACTCACAATCACTCAATTGAAATGAAAGAACAGTCACTCGCCCCATGACTAATATCACTTGAGGAAAAAGGATTAAAACCCATATCTCATACCCGGTTGAGGAATCGACAAGGGGGGGAATGGCGCAGAAGGAGTATGCCAGGGTGCACAGTTGATGGTGCATTAGTGCGTCCAACCCGTCTGGCATAAGTGTAAGGAGGAAGGCAAGGGAGCCTTATGGTGCAGTGTACAGAACAGGGTGAAGTGTCTTGTGATGACGGCAAAGACCCATCCCGTGGGTGCATAGGGAAACGGGAACATACTTGACTCCAAGTGGCGTAATGTCCCTCAATCTCACCTCTCGGTAATTGATTGAAGAAACTCCAGTCACACTCATCCCACCCTCTGTCTCACTCTCTGTTGATAGATACAGGAGGGCAGCCTTTTCCTGAAACCCATTGATGTAATCCTCACGGTCACTTGTGCAAAGGTTGTATGCCTTGTGCGCATTTGATGGTGCAACTGTGCATCCCGCCCTATGCCGGCATACGGTGCAAGAAGGAAGGCCAGGGAGCCTTATGGTGCAGTGCACAGAAACAAATTGTGCTTTGTGCATTGAGAGGCCCATCCCGTGCGTGCAACACTTCATTCACACTACTCACCTCTCATTTAATTTGAAGGGAAAAGACTGGTCTCTCGACCCACCCTCTGTCTCACTCTCTGTTGATAGATATAGAGGGCAACCCATACTCACTTCCCCATCCGGTTAGGATGAAAGCTCACATCACTCAAGGGGTTGTCGATGAAGATCGCGTCATCAGTTGTTGAAGAGGCTTACCCAGGGAGGTAGCCATCAAATCGAACGTTGTATTGGACAGGAACATGTCGTCTGCTAGAGGATAGTTAGACACTCTGCAGAAAGACCCAGGACACAGCGTACCAAGGGAGGCAGCTTCGGAATTGGATCCTGGGAATATCAATTAATGAATCCACTTTCTGGACTGCTGAGTGTTACCACCTTTTCCACAACCAGCTTCCCGTCCAAGGGTGTTTACCACCTTTTCCACAGCCAGCTTCTCGCCCAAGGGTGTTTACCACCTTTTCCTGGAACGAGGCCTGCTATGACAGGGAATTGCTTCCTTTTCTCTCATAACAGATTTGGTTTTTTTTTTTGGGCTTTTTTTTTCTTCTTATTTTTCTTGTTTTCCCCTATTCCCGAGGATGTTTCCACCTTTTCTCGAAGAATAGGTCGGCATGACAGGGACCTAAGTCCTTTTCTCCCATGACCGATATGTTTTGTTTTTTTTTTTCTCTCTTTTTTTTTCTTTTGCAAATTGAGCAAGGGAATGGTAGAAAAACCATGTGTCAAGACCAACCTCGCCACTGTCGCTGGTGGAAAATAGAGGATAAGAGATCAAGGCTGGAAGGGGGGTTTAAGAGGACAGAGGGTTGCGCCCACTTCATCAGGAATGATTGAAGAACGGCTATAAAAAATAGCATCATAACAAGTACAGTGCCGCGCCAACGAGGAAAAAGATCAAGTGTCCGTAATTGTCAAGATCCCCAAGGAGGGAAGTACTTCTTCAAGCGATATCCATTAATCAGAAAGGGATCATCAGAGGCATCAACGGTCTGCACTTGGACAGAACCATTAGGATTGATGGCAAGTACCTTATAGGGGCCCATCCACCGCTGTTGAAGCTTGCCAGGAAACTTACCAAATCGTGAATCATAGGCTAGGACCAAATCACCTTCTTTGAACTCCTTGTGCTTGATGAAACTGTCATGGTAAGCCTTACGTCGGGCTTGCGTGGCTTCCATGCACTGTAGAGCCATCCTGCGAATTTCGTCCAAACATTCCAAATGCAGGAGACGGCGTTGCAGTGAATCATCCTTCCCCAAATGCTCTTTGATAGCCACTCTCAAAGAGGGTAGTTCCAATTCAACAGGAAAAACAGCTTCTGTACCATACACCAGCTGGAAGGGTGTCTGTCCTGTTGCGGCTTTATGGGAGGTTCGGTATGCCCAAAGGGCCTCTGTAAGTCGATCGTCCCAATCACGACGATGTGCGGCAATCGTTCTTGTCAGGATCGAGCAGAGGATGCGATTCGTGACTTCGACTTGGCCGTTGGCTCTGGGGTAATAAGGAGTGGACTTGCGATGGCGGATCTTATACAACTCTGTCAACTCTTCCATGACTTTGTTGAGGAAATGAGTGCCTCTATCACTTACCAGCTCTAAGGGACTGCCAAAACGGGTGATGATATTCTCGTACATGAATAGGGCCACGCTATTACCATCGTCCCGCTTGAGGGCTTTAGCTTCACACCACTTTGTGACATAATCTGTACATACGAGGATGTATCGGTTCTGTTTCCTTTTGGTAGGAGGATCGATTGGACCTACGAAGTCAATACCCCACTTCTCAAACGGCTTCAAAGGAAGGATAGGTTGCAGTGGCATGGCACTTGTCTTCGTGGGTTTCCCCATTCTTTGACAAGCATCATATCTTTTACAGTAATCATAGGCATCCTTATGAATGGTAGGCCACCAATATCCTGCTAGCAGAGCCTTCCTGGCTGTAGCTTCTCCTGCAAAGTGACCTCCACATGGCTCGTCGTGGCAAGCCTTCAGAACAATCCCAATCTCTTCTCCTGCAACACATCTTCTGAGCACTTCATCTTTGCCTTTCTTGTACAGTGCACCGCCTAGCAGGGTGTAGGGGGCTGATTCTAGCATGAGCTTCTTCCTTTCCCGACTAGAAATACCAGGAGGGTACTGTTGGGTTGCCAGCAGATTGGCAATGTCTGCATACCAGGGAGTTACAATTTCTATCAAGAATAGGGAAGCATCAGGGAGGTCTGGATCATCCTGCTCCTCGTCTGCAGTTTGTGGGATACGCGACAGATGATCAGCCAGAACATGGGAACGACCAGGCTTAGTAATCACCTCAAAGTCGAACTCCTGGAATAGAAGGAGTCATCTCATCATTCGTCCTTTCACATCTGCTTTGTTCATCAGGAAGGACAGGGCCTCATGATCCACATAAAATTTAAAGTGGGTAGATAGGAGGTAATGGCGAAACTTCTCTAGGGCAAACACCATTGCCAAGCACTCCAGCTCGGTCACTGTATAGTTCTGTTCCCTATCAGTGACTTTTCGGCTTGCATAATAGATCGGTTGATCCAGCTTCGAGGAGCCCTTCTGGCAGAGGACAGCACCTAAACCTTCAATTGATGCATCAGTGTGTACATGGAACTCTTTCGTCCAATCAAGAGGTTGTAGAATGGGTGCTTCTATCAAACACTGCTTCAGAGTGTGGAAGGCTTTGTCACATTCTTCCGTCCAAGTAAACTCTGCATCTTTCCTCAGAAGCTTGTGCAAGGAAGTTGCCTTTGTCGCAAAATGGGCTATAAACCTTTTGTAGTAACCCACATGGCCTAGGAATCCCCTCAACTGTTTGAGGTTGGTGGGTGCTGTCAGAGTTGCAATCTTTTCGATCTTTGCAGGGTCTGTTGATATCCCTTGTGCAGAGACAATGTGGCCCAACAGAACTCCAGAAGAGACCCCAAAGATGCATTTTTCGGGGTTGAGGGAAATCCCATACTCCCGGCATCGGTCAAAGCATTGTTCCAAGTGTTCCCAGTGTTCACGGATCAAACTATAGACACAGAAGTCATCCAAATATACCTCAATAAAGTCGTGCAGATGATTTTGAAATGCAGCCATCATGACTCGCTGGAAAGTAGCAGGGGCATTGCAGAGTCCAAATGGCATCACTCGGTAAGCGTAGGTTCCCCATTCTGTGGTGAAGGTTGTTTTGGATTGGTCTTCTTCCGCGATTTGGACTTGGTTGTATCCGCTGAATCCATCCAGAAGAGAATAAAGTTCATGTCCTGCCACTGTGTCCAACAGTTGGTCTGTGAAAGGGATAGGAAAGTGATCCTTCTTTGTCTTGGAATTAAGCTTTCGGAAATCCACACATATGCGCAATTTGCCATTCTTCTTGGGTACAACCACAATGGGTGAAACCCATTCACTATTTGCCACTGGATAGATGAACTCGGCTTCCAAAAGCTTCAGCAGCTCCGCTTTCACCAATGTGGAATAATTCGGGTTCATTCGCCTCTGTCGTTGCCGTACTGGCTTGGCATCAGGCTCCAAGTCAATATGATGTTGACATATTGTGGGATCAATCCCCTTTAGGTCCTTGTAGGACCATGCAAACACGTCCAAATTTTCTTTCAACAAGTTGTACAAGGTTGACAACTCCTCTTCTGGGAGACTGCTACCCACCTTCTAGTGGCGTTCAATGCCTTCTGCATCCACAAAGGTGAACTGCCTTTCACCTTCTACTTCACGGATGAAGGTTCCACGGACTGCTTCTGGGTACAGATTCGACTCCTTCAAGGGAGTGGTGTCCTCTTCTGATGTCCCACTAGAACCAATTTCTTCTTTTGGTGGAGACTTAGGTTGCTCTTTAAGATGTTGAAATGGGATAAGAGCCGTTTCGAGTTTGGTTTCAAAATTAATTACCTCTTGGCTTGAAGACTCATCTTCTGATGATGACACATCCAGGAACGTCACATAACAGGGACCCTCTGATGCCTGTTGGGTTTGTGGGACTGGTGCTTGTTGGCACGGTGCATCATCATCATCTTTCTTCGGCAAGGATGGGTTAGGACGGCATGAGCCACTACTGAAAGATGGCTTGCTCTTCTTAATCCATCCCTTATAAAGGTTTTGCATATGAGAAGATCCATTTACCAGACCAAATGGTACCATCACCATACTGTCCCATAGCATGAGCTCATCGGCTTCTGATGCTTCTGGAACTTCTTCCTCAAATGTATCCTCTTCAGGTGGGATAGACTCTTCCATTTCACTTTCATAATCTTCTTCGTCCATATCATATCCATCCTCTTCTGTCTCTGTCTCTGTCTCTGCTTCTGTCTCTGCTTCTGTCTCTGTAGGAGCTCTGTAACAGAAGAACAGATTCTCTGTTTCCTCTCCTGCCTCTGTCTCTGTTTCTGCTATGGCCATGTAACAGGGAGAGCAGTACATCCATGCTTCTATCTCACTGTCAGAAGTGATTTCAGAAGTCATTCCTGGTTCAGGCAGGAAGTATTCACCCATTGATAATGGCTTGGCATCTTTTGGAAGTCGGCCTACAGTATCCACTGTTAAGGAACGTGCCACTGTTTTCTTGGGAAGGATCTGTTTGACAGCATCTTCGTCTACTGATGTTCCATCTGTAGCCTCATTAGGGGAGTCATAAGATAATTCCAAGGAGGTGGATCCATGTCCTTTTTGAGAACCATACAGTTTCAACACCACTTTGTTGGGTCCTCTGCCCAAGGTCAAGGTTCCTTTGAACCAATCCGTCCTTGCTCGGGCTTCAAAAAGCCATGGTCTGCCTAGTAACAGAGGGTAGGATGTACCATAAGAATTTGGCTTCACCACCAAATAGGTTAGCCAATAATCCTTTCCAGCCACTGTAGTCTTCACAAATGGGAGAATGCCCAAAGGCTTGATCCTACTCTGATCCGCCAGTCTGATGAGCCATTGGGTGGGTTGCACACCTTGTAGGCCTAAATCCTTCATTGTAATATCCGTCATAATGTTTACTGATGAACCACCATCAATCAGTGCATTTGCGATGAAGCAATCTTCTATCCATACGCTAGTCTCTGGAGTACCGGGATCCAGGAAAGCATTAGCCACATCCACTTCTTTTACAGGCTCTGGAGCCTTGTTGGACTTTGTTGCTATTGAGGGAGCAATCCTTAAACCACGTCTTCTTGTCAGTATACTTTTGAACCTTTTCCGAAAACTGGGAGACAACATCAATAATTGTCGGAATGTAAGGTTTGGTTTAAAGGTATCTAGATCTCTGACCAGATCGTATTCCTTAATAGGATCCACTGGCTTCTCTAACCGGTTAGGGAATGGGGCAACACCCATTTTCATTTTCCCTTTTTCTTCCAACAGAGGAATTACAGGAACTTCTTCTGCCACTTGTGGCACTTCCTCCTCTTCTGTCTCCTGGACCTCTGGTCCTGTCTCTGTAACTGTCTCTGTAACTCTCTGTGGCACTGTAGTGCTCTGTACGGCACTGTTAGGCTCTGTTCTGTTCTGTTCTTCTGGTGGAAGATTGAACTTCACTGTTCTGGCAGGAGGGTTATTTTCTTTCTGGATAGGTGGTTCCTTCTGCTTTGCACGCGTGATGGCAGCAACTTCCAATTCCACTAAATTGGAGGTAGGCTCTTGAGCCTTGGACGGACTATCAGTAGCACTGTTTTTCACTGGGGCTGGGCTTGGATAGTCTTTTGCAGTGTGGCCTTCTCCTTTGCATCGACTGCATAAGGGCTTGTAATCCACTGACCTTCGAGGATTTGGACAATTTGGTGAGATGTGTCCCTTTTCTCCGCATCTGTAACATTCCACTTCTGATCTCTGACCACCGCCAGACTGTCTTCCTCTGTAACTTTGGGAAGGAAATCTTCTGGGTCCGAAATTAGGACCAAACTCTCTAGGCTTGGGTCCAATATCCTGTGTTGTCATTTTGGATTCCAACAAGTTGAATCTTGCGTCTTCTTCCTTCCTTCTCCTATCATGTATCTCCTTCAGAGAGCAAATGTCCTCTGTATGGTTCTTCCGCAAATAGTAGGAACAAAAGGCTCCAGGGATGGTTGGTTTTCATGTACATTCAGTGGCTAAATGGCCTGCTTGATGACACTTACCACACCAAGTATTTGACCGCATCACATCTCTTCCTGCTCCTGCAACGTTGGATATGCTAGCGGTATTCACTTTCAATGTATGTAGTTGTTCTGTAATCACATCCATCAACTCCTTTTTGATGTTGGCAACTGAGTTGGATAAGTAATCCTTCAAGCTTTCTCCTCCGGACGTACTCGCAGGAGGGTTTTGAGGAGTCTCTGTAATCACTGCATAAACGGGTTGGGCTGGTACAGAGGGGTCTCTGTTCTGGTTTTGATTTAGAGCTCCTGTTTGAATTGTTGGCTGTTGGCTCCAGTTGGTAGGATTCCACTGTTGCTGCTGATTTGGCATTGAGGAAATTGGTTGGGACCATTGTTGTTGTGGTTGAGCCATCATTTGAGGCATGGATTGTGGCCACTGTGGATTTGGTGCACTGTACTGTGATATCGGGGGCATCTGTTGATAGAGATAGGGAACAGTCCCTGGAACTGCATTGGGTGGATACATCATTCCTGGCATCAGAGGAGGTAGGACTCCTCTTCCTGTATTCATCGCTAATCGAGCTTCCACTTCATCGTACAATCTTGCACCTTCTATTGCAGCTTGCAGGGTGGCTGGTCTTTGCAGCTCCACAAACTTACGGACTTCTGGTTGTAATCCTATGAGAAACACCCCCTTCTGAATGCCATCATCTAGATTATGGTTAGTCCATCTCTTCAGGATGGATTCCATTCGTGAGACATAAGCTTCTACTCTTTCTCCAGAGGACTGACTTAGGTTCATGAATTCCTCTCGCATCCGCTCTTCAAAACCTTCACGCCTGAATTTAGTGAGGAAGGCTAACTTCAGGTCGTCCCATGTGCCAAAAGTTCCTGCTGCTTGTCTCTCATACCACTGAAACGCCGTGGCCTTGAAAGTGGCGGGGAATATTGCTAACCAATGCTCAGGGATTCTGGCATTGTTAGCCACACACGCTACCATAAACTCTGCTACATGAAGATCGGGGTCTTCATTGTACTCTCCCTTAAAAACTGGCAATGGAACTACATTCGCTGGCCTGTCATCAATATTTCCAGGACGGATCTGGCTTGGAAGTGGACCTCCAGCAGGAGGAGGAAGGGCTTGATGTGCCATTGGGACTTCTGTAAAGAGTTCTGCAAGGGCGTCAAAGGCGGCTTCTGCTGCAAGCTTGCTTTCGGCTCGGATTCTTGCTTTCTCTCTTCTCACGTACCTCTGGACTCGTTCTAACGCTTGCCTCTTTATTGCGTCATTCATCAGGGGGTTGGCTCCACTAGGTTGTTAGTGCTCCACAGAGGGTTAACAAAAGGCTTCAGTCTCTGGAGGACTCTCTTGCCAACATTTCTTCTACTTCTTTCTTTTCAACGTCCCTGAATTCTGCTTTCATTCCACTGCACAGAGGAAGGTATTCGGTTCTTAAGGTGTCAAAATGCATACGTCTGAGCATTGTGGTGGTGCCATCATCATAGTAATGCCAGCTTCTGATGGTTTCAATAGTGTATGTTGTGAAAAACACTCTATCTACCAACTTCCAGTGGGTTGCTAATTGAACAAACAGAAGATTATCAGTGCACCAAGCATCCCATGTATCTTGCTGTTGAGCATCCACGAACAAATTCCAACTCTTTTCCTTCTTATCTTTGTGAACCTCTACAGACCAAGACTCCTGAAGCTTCTTCACAATCTCCCACTTGATGTTGTCTGGAAACTTCTCAATGAATGCCAAATCTTCCATGGATGGTCATTCTCTCTGTTTCTGCTCTTCAGTTTGTTCCCAAACAGTTTGCCACCAAGATGCAAGTTTCTGCTGCTTCAACAGGAAGAGGAAACTGTCCACCACATAGAGCATGCATCATGATGGTGATGTGTTTCCGCCATTGTGGGATGAACTTCTTGTGGAAAGTGGCTTTGATTATGAGGAATTCCAACTCTTCAGTGGAAGAAGGAACTTTACAAACATCCATTGAATTCTTCTCTTCGTGGCAATGCCATTTCCTTCATTTTCAGCCTCTTCTAGTGCTTGTTGATGGCAAGTTTCCCCGGCTGCGCACCAAAAACATGGAGCCCCAAGAGGAACACCAAGGAAAAGGGAATTCTCTTGCAAGAAAATCTATCTTGTAACATCAACAAGCTTGTTTATCATGTTTTATATGATCACAATGAAGAAAATAACACCAGGCACAACAAATCTTCATGCAACATCATGTAGATCTCCCACGGATTTTAATAGAATCAACCATATTCTTCAACATCTTCACAAAATCCATCAATAGAACAAAGAAAGCAAAGAAATACACCATCTTTGAATGGAAATACATCACATAGTATTCATCTTCAATGTCTTCATAGTCTTCTCTCTCAATCTCTCATATACAATCACTCTATTTTGATAGAATTGGCTATCTCTGACTCTCTCTCTCTCTCTCCGTCAATCATACATCATATCCTCACTACAATCTCTCAAAAATCACTCTCAATAATCCTTCTTAGGTCGTGGATACCCCTCCCAAGAGGTATGTCTGATATGAAGAGTCACCAGAGCCACTACAGTGTCCTTTCATAGCTCACTACTGTCACTTCACTCTAGTCTTTACTTGAGTCTTCATCAGCTACTTCTTCCACTTCTTTCAGCTCTTTTGCACTTGTATTCACCTCTTTCCAAGGCTAGAAAACTCTCCCAAAGTCACACATACATTCCACAGAACACTTACAGAAGCATACAGAACAGTCTACAGAACAGTACCAGAACAGCTACAGTACAGAACAGAACAGAAGCAGAACAGAAGCAAAAGCTCTAGAGAAGACCTACAGAAGGTTACAGAAGGTCATCAAAACTACATAACTCATTCTCAAACCATTCCAAACTCTCACAAACCATTCAATAAACTTTCACAATATCTCAATCTTCATCAATCAATACTCCATCCCTCTTTACAGAAGACAATCAGAAAAAAACAGACCAAAACAGACCAAAACAGAACAAAACAGAAGGTATACAGAACCAATCAGAACCTATCAGAACATCACAGAACCACCAACAAACATCATGATCTTCCAAAACACAATCAATATCATCCAAAACATTCTCAAACCACTTCCAAATCAATCAATCATCTCATAAAATCAACCATTCAACTCTCAAAAACAACAAAAATCAGCCAAAAAACAAGTCATTTCAACACTCAACACACACTATAAGAACACCCCTCCCCAAGCTTGAGTGGAGGGGAGAGGAGATCATGGAGCTGCTGCCCTGCCCATCCGCCACGCTCCCGCCACCAGTCTGTTGCCGCCAGGCTGTGCGCCCTACCATCCTCATCACCATCATCTTCATCATCATTACCATCACCATCATCATCCTCTTCAGCATCGTTGTCATCTTCCTCCTCTCCAATCATTCTCCCTCCACGTCTTTCATCCTGACTCAAAAGCTTGGAAGCTTCTTTGGAAGCTTTTATTAAAGCTTTCCATAATCCTTGTTCAAGAAAGCTATTGGATGTAAGTGGGTTTATAAGATTAAGCACAATTCAGATGGTTCTATTAGGAGGTACAAAGCTAGGCTGGTTGCAATAGGCTATGCCCAGACATATGGCATAGATTATGAAGAAACCTTCAGTCCAATTGCTAGGATGGCAACTGTCAAATGTGTGATTGCTTTGGCAGCAGTCAAAGGTTGGAGGTTGTAGCAAATGGATGTGAAGAATGCCTTCTTGCATGGTGATTTGCGGGAAGAAGTGTATATGGATCAGCCAGCAGGTTATGAAGATTTAGAGCATCCCATGTATGTGTGCAGGTTGAAGAAGGCGCTCTATGGGCTCAAGCAAGCACCTAGAGCATGGTCTGACAAGATCAAAGAGTATCTTGTCAATATTTGCTTTTATGTTTCTGATGTTGATCACTCACTTTATGTGAGAAAGGGAGATACAGGTTTGGTCATCATAGTCATCTATGTGGATGACTTGATTATTACAGGTGATAGTGATAGTGGGATTGCTGAAATCAAGGACTTTTTGAAGAAGAAGTTTGAGATGAAGGATTTAGGTGAGCTAAGGCACTTCCTTGGCATTGAGGTGATCAGATGTGATGATGGTCTATAGCTGTCCCAAAGACAGTATTTCTTGGATATGTTGTCCAAGTATGGTATGACAGCATGCAAACCACTTTCAGTCCCGTTGGAGCAGAATGTAAAGTTGAGTGCTGATGTTGGGGATGAGATAGAAGACCCTACTATGTTCAGGAGGATAGTGGGGGAGTTTGATCTACATGACCATTACAAGGCCAAACTTGTTCTACGTTGTTGGTCTTGTGAGTCAGTTTATGCAAGTACCTAGAAAGCCACATTTGGATGCAGTCAGATGCATATTGAGATATGTGAAGTCCACATTACATTATGGACTTTTCTATAAGGTAGGTACAGATGTACATGTGTTTGGATACACAGATGCAGATTGGGTTGGTAGTATGTCTGATAGAAGATCTACCAGCGGATACATGTTCTCTCTTGGTAGTGCAGCAGTTACTTGGAGCAGCAAAAAGCAATCTACAATTGCTTTGTCGAGTACAGAGGCTGAGTATAGAGGTGCTACTGTTGCAGCATGTGAGGTAGTATGGCTGCAAAAGTTATTGGCTGATTTAGATGTGCAGGTGTGGAAGGTCCAGTTGTCATTTATTGTGATAACATGAGCGGTATACAGTTGGCTAGGAACCCTGTGTTCCATGCCAGGACAAAACATATTGAGGTACACTACCACTTTGTGAGAGAGAAGGGACTAGTAGGTGAGATTGACTTGGTGTATGTGAGCACACAGGATCAGATAGCTGACATCTTCACGAAGGCATTGGGTACAGAGAAGCTTCAAAAGTTTTGAAGCTTACTTGGAGTTGCAGAGATGCAATTGAGCTTAAGGGGGAGTGTTGAGATGACAAGCTCAACACATACGGACATTAATGATGGACCGCCTGGTTAGATGGGTCCACACGTCTACACTTAGCACATCGATGGTCATTATGACTCTCACATGGTCACTGACTCATTACTTATTATATTCAGGTTGTTACACCTATTTACAGTTGGCATAGTTATAGCGCCAGTCAACTAGTGTAGTCGGTTATGCATTGTTTAACTTAGTAGGCCCCTTTACTTTATGTTGTATCTTATCTATACTTTGTGTACATTGTAAAATGTGTGGAAGAAGAAGAAGAAACCAGCAAGAAAACGTTTTGGCCTCCATCTCTCTTCTTGTCTCTTGAGTGAGCTTCTTCTTGTGCATTCTGTGTGTGTTCGACGCAGCATCTTGAGCAAATCCCCCCACCACGCGATTCTTGACACTGGTGGCGGCAGCATGGCGGATGAGCAGGGCAGCAGCTTCACGACCTTCTCTCCCCTCCTCTCAAGCTTGGGAAGGGGTATTCTTATATTGTGGAAGGGGGGGGGATAGCCATATACATGCCTAATTTTCATGCTTCCTCCTCCCCCCGTGCTCTCCCACTCCACACCACTCCTCTCACACTCCCTCTCCCCCCGCCATGCAATGGTTGAACGGGAGGGGTTAATAGTAAAAAAATTTGCACTAAATTATCCATTACCCTTTTGCCTTTCCCATGAAGGGTGTTTGTGCATCAGCTTGTGGGCTTTTAGCCACGGACTCTTGTGCAAAATGCAGGCTAGGATTTGATGATGCACGCGGGGTAAGTACTTAGCCAAGGCCTTTTTGTCGTGGGGAGGTCACTTGAAATTGCTCACTGTACGGTGTGTATGGGGTTTAAAAACTATTAATATTTCATGTGGAAATATTACATTCTCTCCCCCTTAGAGGAATTGAGATGTCCTCATCTCGAGAAGAACTGGGGGTATTGTTGGTTGAGAGTACTTTCTTCCATCCAAGTGGCATCCTCTTCGGGGTAACCTTTCCAATGGATGAGGTATTCTCTCAAGGTTCTGGATCTCAAATGCCTCTCCCTAACATCTAAGATCCTGTTAGACCATAGCTCAAGGACTCCTTAGCTAGGCATTACAACTTGTTGATCATCAAGTACGTGACTAGGGTTAGGCACATACTTCTTCAGTAGGCTGATATGGAATACATTATGAACCTTTAGGTTCTCAGGGAGTTGAAGTTTGTAAGCATTAGGCCCTAGGCACTTGAGAATCTTGTAGGGTCCACAATACCTTGGACTTAGCTTTTTGCATTCACCCAAGGATAGGGAACTCTTCTTTGGACGTACGCGAATGAAGACCATATCTCCTTCATCGAAGGATCTGTCTTGACGCTTCAAGTCCGTGTAAGCCTTCTGTCTGTCCTTGGCGGCTTGGATGTCCTGTCTTATTGACTTGATTTGATCATCCATGTCTTCCAGCATCTGCTTTGAGGCTTCAACCCTCAAGGTTGGATCCAAAAAGTTTAAAGGACTACGACAGTCGTGCCCATACAATGCTTGAAAAGGGGTCATTTGGATGCTTTGTTGGTAGGAAGCATTGTAGGCAACTCAACCAGTGGCAAATATTGAATCCACTTTTTGGGTTCACGGCAGTAGTGTGCCCTTAGCATATCCTCAATGACTTGGTTGACTCTCTCCGTTTGACCATCGGTTTGGGGATGGTAAGCTGTACTGAAACAGAGTTGAGTCCCAATGGCCTCGAAGATAGCCCTCTAGAAATGTGATGTGAAGAGAGAGTCACGATCACTGATGATTCTTCTAGGTAACTCATGTAGTTAAAAAATTTCCTTGATGAATAACCTTGTAATGTCTGAGGCTTTATAGTTTGTCTTAACAGGAATAAGATGTGCAACCTTGGTAAGCATATCTACCACGACCATAATGGAGTTGTATCCTCCCTAAACTTGGGGTAGGCCAACAACAAAGTCCATACTGATGAATTCCCATTTCATTTGGGGAATGCCAAGTGGTTGCAATTTTCCTAGCATTTTGACATGTTCGGCCTTAATGCGTTGACAAGACAAACATTCTGTGACATATTTGAGAATGTCACCTTTAAGCCTCTCCCAATAATAGCTCTTCTTGACGGCATTAAGGGTCTTGGCATAGCTAGGATGCCCTGAAAAATGGGAGTCATGAGCTTTCCAAAGTATCTTCTACTTGAGTGATTGGCTTGCCGGTATACATAATCTCGTCCTATAGTAGGCAAGTCCACTATTGATATAGAACTCTTGATATTTTGTTTGTAGCTTGGGGTCTTGATCCTTGATGGGGATCTCCCTTAGCAATTTCTGATAGGTTGGATCATGGCATACCTCTTCTTTAGCTAGCTCAAGTATTGGGTTGTTTGGCATGGATAACTTTCTGGCTAGAGATCTAGCTATTGATGGATCTTGTAAAATTAGAGAATTCAGAAATGCCTTACGACGACTGATTGCATCGGCAACTACATTCTCCTTTCCAGGCCGGTATTTGATTTCAAAATCATATTCCTCTAGTACTTCAATCCATTGACATTGCCTCATATTGAGCTCATTCTGGGTAAAAATCCATTTAAGACTTTTATGATCCGTCACTAAGGTGAACTTGTTACCCAGCAAGTAATGTCTCCAAAGCTTGAGAGCATGGATGACAGCTAATAGCTCCAGATCATGGGTAGCATAGTTCCTTTCATGGTTCTTCAGTTTCCTTGAAGAGTATGCTACAAGATGACCTTCTTGCATAAGCACACATCCTAAGGCAAGTGCGCTAGCATCAACTATTACTTCAAACTCCTTACTAAGGTCAAGAAGTTTCAGGATAGGTGCTGATACCAAGCTTTGCTTTAGTTTATCAAAGCTGGACTATTCAGTAGGTGACCATACAATTGATGTTTTCTTCTTCAGTAGATCGGTCAGAGGTGCTGCAATCAAAGCATAGTTTTTGATAAAGACCATGTACCATCCTGTCAATCCAAGAAAACTACATATTTCTTTGATAGTTGTTGGTGTTGGCCACTCCAGAACGTCTCTAACCTTAGCCGGATCTACTGAAATTCCTTCGGCTGATACGATGAATCCCAGATATTCAATCTGTTGCTTGAAAAATGCACAGTTCTTCTTCCTGGCATAAAGCTTGTGTGCCCTCATTGTCTCAAGGACGACGCGAAGCTGGGATTCATGATCTTCTTCCTGTTTGGAGTAGGCTGGGTATTGTCAAAGAAGACAAGCATAAATTCATCAAGATAGGGCCTAAAGATATCCTACATTAACCTGTTGAAGGTAGCAGGAGCATTAGTCAGCCCAAATGACATGACTAGGAATTCAAAGTGCCCATACCTTGTGCTGAATGCCATCTTTGGGATATCCTCTTCCTTGATCCTTATCTGATAATATCCAGACCCGAGGTTGATCTTGGAGAAGATCTTTGCATCTTGAAGACAGTCAAGAAGTTCATCTATTCTTGGAATGGGATATTTGTTCTTAATGGTTGATTGATTCAACCCTCTGTAGTCAATGCATAACTGAAGCGTTCCATCTTTCTTCTTTTGGAACAACACTGGAGCTCCCCATGGTGAACTGCTAGGATGGATGTAGCCCTGGTCTAACAGTTGCTTGAGTTGCTCCTTCAGCTCAATCGCTTCCGGAATGGACATTCTATATGGTCTCTTTGCAATTGGTGCAACTCCTAGTGCTAGCTTGATTTTGTGATCAACTTCCATTTGAGGAGGAAGTTCCATCAGCTCTTCAGGAAATACGTCTGCGTACTCCTTTAGCCATGAAGGTTCTTCTCTAGATTCCTGGTTTTGATCTAGCTTATTTAGCTTAATCAAATAGACAGGTAGCCCCTTTCTAACTCCTTTTATTATCCGAGATACTTTGGCTAGTTGAATTTTTGGCTTCCCAGCCTCTCCTTGAGTTGTGACGAATTCCCCTTCAGAATTTCGAAAGGAAACTTGGCCCTTCCCATAGTGAATGTGGACATCATTAGGTTTAAGCCCATTTATCCCGAGCAAACACTCATGGATACCTAGGTTCATAACCCTGAATTTGGCTGAAGTCGACTTTTCACCCAGTAGGAATTTCACCTTAGCAGTTTTCCTGGTACAAGTGACCTCACGACCATTTGCTAGCTCCACAAGTAAGGTAGGTGCATCTTTTGTGGTTATTCCTAATCTTCTTGCATAGGCTGGTGAAATAAAGGAATGTGTACTGCCACAATCAATCAGGGTTTTGAATCTTTTACCTTGATAATATGATGGTGTTTGAATCACCGAGAATCGGCGATTCGGGTCTTTCTTGTGAATAGTGGCATGGATTGTTGCCCTCTCAATGTTTGCTTCCATGGATGGGTCTTCTTCGTCACACAGCTCCTTGTTGGTAACACTGGAGGTTCTCCCTCTGGCCCTGGCGGTAGCTCCTTGTCCACGAGCGGCTCCTTGGAATGGCCCTTGACGTTGTCCTCTGCCAAGCTTGGGACACTACCTTTTAAAATGACCGGGCTTGTTGCAATGGAAGCAATGGAGATTGCGGCCATTACCTTGGGTAGGAACGAAATTATTGACAGTGTTGGTCCTAGCTTTCTTCCTTTGTCCCTGAGTTTGTCCCTGCATTCTCTTGGCCTGGGACTTATACACTCCCTTGTTCTGATCCTTAAAAGACCAAGTCTTGTTATTTCTTGGCTTGGTCTGCACCTCCTGTATTATGGGTGTAGCTTGAATGAGCACATCCTGAAGGTCTGTTGGGCGCATTGATTCGAGGCGGGTGTTTATAGGTGGGTTTAATCCAGAACAAAACTTCGACACATGTTCTATCATTTCCATTTGTGGCACATACTTTTGTACTCAGGAAAATGACGTAGATGAATGATTGGAGAGGATGAAGATGACGATGAGGGAGATGAAGATGATGATGACGATGCTACCGATGATGATGACGAAGGCGGAGGCGACATTAGCGTGGTGATGGCGGCAGCTCTCAGGCAGTGGGCAGCAGCTTCATGGCGACGGGCAGCTCCATCATGGCCCCTCCCAAGCTTGGGGGGGTTTTATATGCTAAAGGTGGGGGGGGGGGGGGGGGCAGCCACACAAGTGGCAATTGCATGCCTCCCTCCCCCATGCCCCTCCATGACATTACTCATACTCCCTCTCCCCGCCATGCAACGGCTGAAGGGGAGGGAGTTATAACATTAAAAAATTTTGCAAAAATTATCCATTATCTCTTTTCTCCCTTGAAGGGGTGTTCCCGCGTGGGCTACGGTTTTTAGCCACGGCTTCTTATATGCGATGCGAGGCTGGTGTTTGTTGATGCGCGAGGATGGAGAACTTAGCCCAAGGTTTTTTCTGTTGCAGGAGGTTACTTTGAATCGCTTTTGCGCGAGATATCGGGTCTTCAATATTTCGTTGTAGAAATATTACATTCTCTCCCCCTTAAAGGAATCGAGATGTCCTCATCTCGAGAAGATCTGGGGGTATTGTTGGTTGAGAATACTTTCATCCATCCAAGTGGCATCCTCTTCGGGGTAATCTTTCCACTCGATGAGGTATTCTCTCAGGGTCCTGGATCTCAGTTGCCTCTCCCCAACATCTAAGATCCTGTCAGGCCGTAGCTCAAGGACTCCTTGGCTTGGCATTACAACTTGTTGATCATCAAGCACATGACTAGGGTTAGGCACATACTTTTTCCATAGAATGATATGAAATACATTATGAACTTTTAGGTTTTCGGGGAGTTGCAGTCTGTAAGCATTGGGCCCTAAGCACTTGAGAATCTTGTAGGGTCCACAATACCTTGGACTTAGCTTTTTGCATTCACCCAAGGATAGGGAACTCTTCTTTGGGCGTACGTGAATGAAGACCATATCACATTCAACGAAGGATCTATCTTGACGTTTTAAGTCTGCATAAGCCTTCTATCTGTCCTTGGTGGCTTGGATGACTTGTCTTATTGATTTGATTTGGTCATCCATGTCTTCCAGCATCTGCTTTGAAGCTTCAACCCTCAAGGTTGGATCCGAAAATCTTAAAGGAGTACGACAATCGTGCCCATACAATGCTTGAAAAGGGGTCATCTGAATGCTTTGTTGGTAGGAAGCATTGTAGGCAACTCAACCAGTGGCAAATATTGAATCCACTTTTTGGGTTCGCGACAGTAGTGTGCCCTAAGCATGTCTTCAATGACTTGGTTGACTCGTTTTTTTTACATCAGTTTGGGGATGGTAAGCTGTACTGAAACTGAGTTGAGTCCCAATGGCCTCGAAGATAGCCCTGCAGAAGTGTGATGTTAAGAGAGAGTCACGATCACTAATGATTCTTCTGGGTAGCCCATGCCATTTGAATATTTCCTTGATGAATAACCTTGCGATGTTTGAGGCTTTATAGTTTTTCTTAACAAGGATAAGATGTGCAACCTTGGTGAGCATATCAACCACAACCATAATGGAGTTGTATCCTCCCTAAACTTGGGGCAGGCCAACAACAAAGTCCATACTAATGAATTCCCATTTCATTTGGGGAATGTCAAGTGGTTGCAATTTCCTTGGCATTTTGACATGTTCGGCCTTAATGTGTTGACAAGACAAACATTCTGTGAGATATTCCTTAATTAACCAAATTAATCATTGGTTCCTTCACATAACTTAAGCACTGACATAGAAAAACAATGTCAAGCAAGTTCCTTTTCAACATTTGATCTTTATTTATCAAACTTGGAATACATCAAATAAAACTTCCCAAAGGCTATTCCAGTAATCCTCAGGGATCGCTATTCCAAGTTCCGCCTGTTGACTAGTATGCGGGCCTCGAGATCCCATCTCGAGTCACGTCAGCCTCTTGTGCAGGATCCAGAGGCAAGGGATTCACGACTAGAGCCTCCCCTGGTACCCAAGCGTCCTCCTACTCCAAGTAGCACCCACGAAGAGACCTCTTGCGGCGGGTTCCATCCACGTACCCGGCGCGGCTAACAACCCCCTTGGATAGGGTCAGGCAGACAGTCAGAGGTAACTGATACTACCTCTCCCTCCAGGCTTTCAACTTGAAGCATTAGTTATTTTTCTGGCATTAGTTCCTTGAGAAAAGAAGTACAAACAGTGCTCCTAAGTGTACAATCATGAACATTCCAGTGGTCGTTTGTATGGTCAATTGCTAAGGTGTGAATCCTTCTCTCCGAATACATCCGGCATTCGATCCGGGATCAATCGCAACTTGGCAAGATCCCAAGGGTTTCGTAAGCTGAGTTGCTTGTTTACCCTCTTTCCTTGGGTTAGGGTTTATACCCTGTTGACCCAAATTGTCAATACCTTAGGTTTCCTTATATTAAGGTCAATAAATCCTAGGCAACCTCCTCACCCTAACTTTGTTGGTCAACTGCTTTCTTGGCAAATTCGTAACTCCAACTTGGCAAATCATCCCCAAGGAAGGGTGATGTAGGAGGATGACTACTCATCCTCTAGAAAATTAGACTTGTACTTAGAACTCGCCAACCTTGCAATATTATTTTGTGATTAAGACACAAAACCATGCGACGTTGCAGCTTGTTGCACGAGATAGGTGTCAGCACCTAACTTGTGGGGATTATATCTTTCTTCGCACGGTATTTCTTTATCCAGAATACCTTTGATCAAGATAAGGGCTTGGGAGTCCTCTTGACCCATTCCAAACCCTAACCCTACTAGGCCGATAAACGTTTTGGCCCTAGGGTTCCTAGATTCCTTGTGGGAGTCTAGCATTTTGGTAATCTGATCCTTATGGTGAAAACCCTAGTATTTCCTTACTAAATATTAATGACCCCGCACACGACACTCAAAAAGCGATTCAAAATAATCTCCCGCATCAATAAATGTTAGTGGTAAGAGTGCCCTCAGTGCACATTGAAAAATTCTAGCTTCATGACGTGCAAAAGAGGCCGTGTCTTGAAGACCACAAGCCGCACGGGAACACCCTTCTCAAGGAAAAGGTAAATGGATAATGGTCAAATTTTGTGCAATTTTTTTTTATTAACCCCTCCCCTTAGTCGATGCATGGTAGGGGGAGAGGGAGTGTGAGAGGAGTGATGAGAAGTAGGAGAAGCACGGGGGGAGGAGGAAGCATGCAAGAGCCACGTGTGTGGCTATCTTCCCCCCCTTAGCCTATAAGACTCCCCCCTTGAAGCTTGGGGAGGGAGGAATGACGAAACAGTTGACTATTGCTGCCGCCCTGCACCGTGAGATCCGCCATGCTGCCGCCAGCACGCCGCTTGCCAGGCTGCCGCCTCTTCTACCCACCCCATCATTACCCTCAACACCACCCTCCTCATCCCCTTTGTCGTCATCCTCTCCATCCTCCCCATCATCATCATGTTTTTTTTTTCACATATTTTGTCAAAGACAGAAGCATAGAAGCTTCTTTAGAAGCTTCTAAGCAAGGCTTCCATAAGCCTTGTACACATGGCCTTTTTCGGGTTTCTTAAAACCACGTCTTGCAACGGGAATTCCTACGTGAGGGGGAGTAGGTGGGTCTTGAGGATTGATTTTCCAAAAGGCTGGAGGAAGTTTGGAGATCACAAAAAGGCAAGGACAAGTTTGCGGAGTCAAGGATCTACGTCATCGATGGCCCCCAAACAAAAGACGCGAGGTGCATACACGGGAGCCTCCAACCCAAGTTTATGCGTGGACATCCCTACGAGTCCTCATGCCCAGGTTCCAATTGTATTTCTTGCATAAAAGGGACGCATTAAGCACGATGGTTTTTAGAAAAATTTAAATGCATTCATCCATTCGTTTTACAAAGTTTAGTGCATGCCGATTAACTGAAATTGCTTGCACTCCCGTCAACAAGGGTAGTTGCAATCCCCTTGAATGTATAATGCATAAATTAGAAGAGGGATCGCGCTAAGAAGGATAGAGCTTGTCGCATGTTTCACTTATGATTTAAATCCATGGACGTGATCCGTATAAAGGTTAATCTTAGACGCCTTTGAATATTGTCCAAAGAATTGCATTGCATGAAAAGGAAACCATGAACTTACCTGTTGCATGCAAGGATGCTTGCATTTTTAAGTCAGGTTGAGTGCCGCTGAACGGATTAAGTCAAAAATAGTCTTATGACATTCGTTATGCATGAACTTCTTTATCGAAGTTGTTTTAGAAGAAGATGCATTTCATATTAAATCATGAATTCAATGCATTGGAAAAAGGGTTTATAGGTATAGTTCTTGTTAAAACTCAACATAGGTTTCTATACGAGTTAGTCTTAGATTTTCAATCATTGAATCTTGGTTCCATTGCATCATTATAGTTTTAGCGCAAGGGAAAAGAAATGATCATTGAAATCTTTTAGCTGCATAGAAGGAGAAGTCTATGAATGGCATACTTGTATGGAATGTTGTATCTTGAATTTATTTATGTACATCTCTTAGGAAAAATATTTACATCTCTTCTAAGGAAAGATCACCTCTTGTCGCAAGACAATTTTGGATCGATTAGGTAATTTGCTTGCAATGGTGCAACTCAAACGATGATTTTACCTCAATGTGCTAGGTAGAGTTAAGTCGCGTTAAAATTCTGCTTAGTATCGCACTCGAAAAATTGACTTGATAATTCTGACCTCAAAGGTCCTACCCACATTCACGGAATGTTAGGGTTAGTTAGAAGCCCATACAATAATGATCTAGGGTTTTTACCCTAGGGAAAATTGGCCTAATACTAGACTTCCGATTGAGTTTAAAAACCCTAGGGCCAAACGTTATCGGCCTAGCAAGGTTGGGGTTGGGTTGAGTCAAGAGGAAATCCCAAACCCTACATCTTGAGCAAATGTATTTCTTGACCAAGGAACGCTGTTTGATGGGAGAAATGATCGCACAAGTTAGGTGCGACACTTGTCTCGTACAACAAGTTGCAAGGTTGCATGGCTTTGTGTTTAAATCACAAGATAGATTTTCCACTCCTTGGAATAAGGTTGGCAGGTTCTAGTGCGAGTCTAATTTGCAAGAGGATAAGTAGACATCCTGCTACATCACCCTTCTTTGGGCGGATTTGCCAAGTTAGGGAAGTTATGTATTACCTAGCAAGAAATTGACCAATCAAGTTAGGGTGAAAAGGTTGCCAGGATTTACTGTCTTAGATTAAGGAACTTAAGGTGTTTGTTAGTTGGGTTAATAGGGTATAAACCCTAACCCAAGGATAAAAGGGTAAACAAACAACAAACCCTAGGGGATCTTTCCAAGTCGCAATTGATCTCGGATTGAATATGCTAGATGCGTTCGGAGAGAAGGATTCACACCTTAGCAATTGGCCAAATAAAGGACCACTGGAATGATTGTGTTTGTACAGTTAGGAGCACTGTTTGTACTTCTTTACTCAATGAACTAAAGATGGAAAAATAATTAATGCTTCATGTTAAAGACCTGGAGGGAGAGGTAGTATCAGTTACCCCTGACTATCTACCTGACCCTATCTAAGGGGGTTGTTAGCCGCATTGGGTACGTGGACCGAACCCGCCGCGAGAGGTCTCTCCGTGGGTGCTACTTGGAGTAGGAGGACACTTGGGTGCCAGGGGGGGCTCCGGCCGTAAATCCCTTGCCTTCGGGTCTTGCACAAGAGGCCGACGTGACTCGGGATTGTATCTTGAGGCCCGCATACTAGTCTACGGGCGAAAACTTGGATTAGTAATCCCTGAGGATTGATGGATTGCCTTTGGGCGGATTATGGATTGCCTTGGGGCGAATTATGGATTAGCCTTCGGGCTAGATTATATGATGTATTCCAAAGACTGATAAATAAAATCAATTGTTGAAAAGGAACTTGTTTGACATTGTTTTTCTATGTCAGTGCTTAAATTACATGAAGGAACCAGTGTTTGACATTGTTTTTCTATGTCAATGCTTAAATTACGTGAAGGAATCGGTGTTTAATTGGCTAATTCAGGAAGCTGTTTTTGTTTGTCAAACTAAATGTGGTAGGTAAATAGACAACTAAAGAAACCCAGAGGAAAGTGCACTAGATGTGGCCATGGGTCCGTCATATGGATGGGTGGTCTTGGTTGGCTGGGAACTTTTCTCAAAGAATTGACAGCAAGGAACGATGACCTAGAATCTAGGATACTAGAGTCTCGATTTATGCTGTTTTAGGGGAACGGAATGGGACTATGCCTTATGGGCAGAGAGGTCGAGCTTTGCATCCCTCTCATTTCCCATTCTCCTTGAACCAAGTGCAGCATGGATCCGCTTCGACCCTGACATTTTTGCGTAAAGTAGTTCACCTGTCAAGATTGTGGGAGAGAAGGAAGGAGTCTCACTTGTAGCTTTCTTGCTTGCACAATGGGGAATACACACAAGGGTGGAGGCTGAAAACAGTTTTCCTCTTCTTAGTTGTGTAAGCCAAAAGAACTCTCATACAAAGAAATAGAAGAACCCTATATATGGGTCTCAAACCAAACTCAAATAACTAAGGTGGCATACTAACTGAGCCACAAATTAGAGTAGATAAGGATAGCTGTCATCTAGCTATTATTCATGGGCAGTGCACCAACCGCATCTGTAACTGACACGTTGGTGACAAAATGCACAACGGTCACCCTGGCATATCACGAGTGGAGCTCGATATCTCAACACTCCCCCTCGAGCTCAATCCCAATTCCTGCACACCAAGCAGGTCTTTGAACTTGCGCAGCTTCTCTGTGGCCAATGCCTTCGTAAATATGTCAGCTACTTGATCCTCTGTGCTGACATAAACTAGATCAATAAGACCTAGTAAAACCCTCTCCCGCACATAGTGATAATGCACCTCAATGTGCTTTGTTCTAGCATGATAGACTGGGTTATTTGCCAAGTGTATACTACTCATGTTGTCACAATAAATGACAACTGGCCCATCTGTAGACTGATGCATATCATAAAGTAGCTTATGCAACCAAGCTACCTCACATGCGCCATTGCTGCGTCCCTGTACTCAGCCTCTGTGCTCGACAAGGCAACTGTAGGCTGTTTCTTGCTGCTCCAAGTGACTGCAGCACTCCCAAAAGAGAACACATATCCACTGGTAGATTGTCTATCAGAAATGCTACCAGCCCAATCAGCATCAGTGTATCCATGCAACTGTATTTGAACCCCAGTCTCATAAAATAGTCCATACTGCAATGTGGACTTCACATACCTGAGTATACGTCTAGCCGCATCCAAATGCGGTTTCCTTGGAGCGTGCATAAACTGACTTACCAATCCAACAGCATAGCTCAAATCTGGCCTGGTAATAGTCATATAAATCAAGCTTCCTACTATGCATCTGTACATAGTAGGGTCTTCCAGAAGCTCACCTGCATCTGCACTCAGCTTCACATTCTGCTCCAAAGGAACTGAAATAGGCTTACAGCCTGTCATCCCATATTTGGACAACATGTCCAATCCATACTGCCTCTGCAAGAGATGTATCCCACTTGGTGATCTAATCACCTCAATGCCCAAGAAATAACGCAGCTCTCCCAAATCCTTCATCTCAAACTTCTGCTTCAATAGCATTTTCACATGAAGGATATCTTCATCACTGTCACCTGTCATAATCAAATCATCAACATAAATGACAAGTAGCATAATACCTTTCTCTGTTTTTCTCACATAAAGTGAGAAATCTACCTTGGAAATCTGAAAGCCAATAGTGACAAGATACTGTCGTATCTTGTCAGACCATGCTCTAGGTGCTTGCTTCAAGCCATACAAGGCTTTCTTCAACCTGCAAACAAACTCAGGATGAACAGCATGCACATAACCTGGTGGCTGCTCCATATAGACCTCTTCTTGCAAATCACCATGCAAGAAGGAATTCTTTACATTCATCTGATGTAAAGACCATCCCTTTGATGCAGCCATAGCAATGACTGCTCTTACAGTTGCCATCCTTGCAACCGGACTGAATGTTTCTTCATAGTCAATGCCATATGTTTGTGCATACCCCTTGACTACTAATCTTGCCTTGTATCTGTTCACAGAACCATCTACATTGTGCTTCACCTTATAAACCCACTTACAGCCAATTGCATTCTTACCTTTAGGCAAAGGTACCAATTCCCATGTAGCATTTGCTTCCAAGGCATCCATTTCTTCATCCATGGCTTTCTCCCATTTTTCTTTTCCCATGGCTTGCTCAAAAGAAGTGGGTTCTGGTTCCTGTATCACTTTGATCATATATGCATAGTGAATGGTTGTAAATCCATCATATTTCAGCCTATCCACAGGATACCTAGCTCTCGTAGACCTGTGCAAAATAGGTTCACTCCCAGGTGCTCTCAAAACATCCCTGGTCTTCCTTACTCTAGGTGTAACAATAGAAGGAATACCCAACTCATCATCAATGCTCTGTTCTGAGCCACTGGATTCACCATCCACATAAGAGTGACCTGCATTCACATCAAACATGGGCTGATCAACCTTCTCTTTTCCTTTTCGTGATACCTGCATACCACTATCTGCATTGCTTTGAGAAGATTCTCCTGATCTCAATCTGCCTGTCCATGGCGAAGAATGTGAACCATGCTAGAGGACGCTCCAGGTCCACTAATATTTTGTGACTGCTGCTGTGAATTCTGTGCAGCAGTACCATTTTGTGCATCTGCATCATCAATCACATTTACTGGTTTATACCAGCTACTCATCTCATCAAAAACAACATCTCTGCTCACTGTAAACTTACGAGTAGAAGGGTTATAGCATCTATACCCTTTTTGCTGCAGAGAGTAACCAATAAAGATGCACTTCCCAGCTTTTGGATCCAACTTGGATCTCAACTCATCTGGCACATGTACATAGGCAATGCAACCAAAGATTTTCAAATGAGAAATATCTGGTTTCCTACCAGTATACCTCTCCTCTGGAGTCATTCCATGTATTGCTGCAATGGGAGTCCTGTTCATTATCTAGACTGCTGTAGCAACTACTTCAGCCCAATAAAAATCTGGCAGGTCTTTTTCATTGAGCATGGCACGAGATACCTCTCCAATATGCCTGTTTTTCCTTTCTGCAATTCCATTTTGTTGTGGGGTATGACTGCATGAATATTGTTGCTTTATGCCATGCTCCTGCAAGAACCTTGCAAACTCATTTGAGAGGTACTCTCCCCCTCCATCTGACCTTAGGCATTTTATTTGCAGGCCTGTTTCTTTTTCAACCATAGCTTTAAGAGTTTTGAAATGCCCAAAAAATTCACTTTTCTTTTTCATAAAATACACCCAAACTTTTCTGCTATAGTCATCAATAAAAGTGACAAAATAATGACAGCCTCCAAGAGATGCAGCTTTAGTAGTCCACACATCAGAGTGGATTAATTCCAATGGCTTCTCACTCTCTTGAACATGTCTAGGAAATGGTTTCCTTGCCTGTTTTCCAAATTGGCAGGCTTCACATACCTTATGCATTTCTGCAACCTTGAATTTAGGCAATCCTGCAACAATATTTTGGGCCTGCATTAATTTAAGTCGTTGTACATTAACATGACCAATGCGTTTATGCCAGATATCAATATCTGCAACTACACCGGTCCCATATGCAAACATTGCTGCACTCAATTTAGACATGTCTGCATCCAATGTAAACATTCTGCCCTTCTTCTTTCCTTTTGCTATCAAGCGACCTTTATTTTTCATATCCTCAACAAAGCAACCATGAGGATTAAATCTGACCTGCAAGCCCTACTCAACCATTTGACCAACAAAAACCAGATTCTTGGTGATATTCGGGACATGAAATACATCGGACAGGTATTTCTTTTTCCCATCCTGCATAGACAAAGGAATTTTTCCAATCTGCACAATCGGATGTGCAGTATCATCACTAGTCTCCACAAATCCTGGTTTTTCCATTTTCCTTGCATCCTCCATCCATTCTGCATGACCTGTCGTGTGGTTTGATGCACCTGAGTCAACATACCATACATCGTTGCTTTCTTCTGCACTTGTCACAGAATTGTTCATGTGCTGCACCATAAACAAATGCTTATTTCTGTCATCACCCTGTCTACTAGAAGATGCATAATTCCCTTGTTGCAGTTTTCCATTCATTATGTCATTCTGCTTTTTATAGCAGTCTTTAGCCATATGACCCATTTTACCACAGTAGTAGCATTCAACATTACTGTTTGCATTTTGGCCTCTTTGCCATCCACCATGGCCTCTTTGGCTCCCCATGCCTCTAGAGTTACCACGTCCTCCTCCATAGGACTGGTTTTCTTGAGTTTGCTGCATATTCTGATTTCTACCACGGCCTCCAAATCGGCCTCCTCTACCTCTGCCTCTACCTCTTCCAGCATTTGAGTAGAAGACAGCTTCTTTTGAAGTTCCTCCTGAAGAAGATGCACCACCATTTCTCTGCTCCTCAGAAATTAGAAGAGCAATCAACTCCTTAAAATCAGGAAATCTTTCACGAACTGAAATGGATGTTCGAAACTGTGCATAATCCTTTCCTAGACCATTCAAGGTCACAGAAACTAAATCATCATCTTCCACTGGCGACCCAATGGAAGCAACTGCATCTGCAAACTTCTTCACCTTCATGTGGTAGTCATTGATGCTCATATTTTCTCTTTGCACATTATGCAACTCTTGCTTGAGCTGCATTTTCCTGGCTTGCGTATTTGTGCTATACATTTTTGACAAAGTATCCCATGACTCCTTTGGCGTACTTGCATCCTGAATATGCACAATCATAGAGTCTGAAATACTGATAGATAGCCAGTACATAACTTTCATGGCTCTCTCATGCCATGCTTTAAATGCCTGCATTTGCTGTTGATTGGAAACATCAGGAAGAACTGGTTCTTTTTCATTTCCTGCAACAAATTCCCAATATCCTTTTCCCATAAGAAAATTCGTCATTCTGAACTTCCATGCTTGGAAGTTGTTCTTGTCAAGCTTTTCAGTGACAATCTGTGAGAGAGAATCAGACGCCATTACAGAACACTGCAAAAAGTTCTGTCACTGCAAAGAACACAGCTTCAGCCTCACAAGGGCTAATCTGCAAAACTGACGAAAGTGGTATTTGACCACACAGTCACTTCCTAGTGACGATTTTGCATCAACAGGCAACAAGGATGATTCTGTAACTCCCAATCTCTCTGCGCACAGGCATATGATGCAATTTCTACAGTAACTTTTCACCGACTTGTAGAACAGTGGTCGCACAGCATAAAACTGGGCCTTTTCCTGAGTGCATGCAGAAAACTTCCGCCTCCAAAACAGGCCCCAAAATGGCCTTAAATTAAAAAAACAGGGTCGCCAAGGGCCAAAGCCCTGTCCCGCAGCATATACTGCCCTCTTGCTTCACCGCGAAGGGCGTCTCAACCTGAGACAATGCACTCTTGCAATTTCTGGCTGTGCTACCTGCAGAGATCTGCTCCCAAAACAGAAAATGAAAGTAACACTGCTCCTCTTACCAGAACACCGCGAGCTTGGCTTGCTTTCTTGAGCTCCTTACCATGAACAAGGCTCTGATACCATGTCAAGATTGTGGGAGAGAAGGAAGGAGTCTCACTTGTAGCTTTCTTGCTTGCACAATGGAGGAATACACACAAGGGTGGAGGCTGAAAACAGTTTTCCTCTTCTTAGTTGTGTAAGCCAAAAGAACTCTCAAAAGAAATAGAAGAACCCTATATATGGGTCTCAAACCAAACTCAAATAACTAAGGTGGCATACTAACTGAGCCACAAACTAGAGTAGATAAGGATATCTGTCATCTAGCTATTATTCATGGGCGGTGCACCAACCGCATCTGTAATAACTGACACGTCGGTGACATAAATGCACAATGGTCACCCTGGCATATCATGAGTGGAGCTCGATATCTCAACATCACCTGGGGTTCGACGCTAGCTATCGTTCTAGGAATTTAACCACTAGGAAAACCCTGATTCATGTCGGTCCTAAGTGGGAACAGCCGGAATGCTTCTACTTCGTGGCAGACTCGGGAAGACCTAGATCACAAACCCCGTGACATTTCGTAGGAGTGCCGTGCGTCGCTTTCTAGACTCTCCTCCTGATGGACTGCTAAGACGTGTCTTGCAAGTGAATAGGTGGACACATTACATTAGACAATCCTAACATTCCGAGAACATGGGTAGGACCTTTAGGATTGGAAATATTAAATTGGCATCCTAAGTGCGATACTAGGTAGAATTTTAACATAGCTTAACCCTACCTAGCACATTGAGGTGACCATCATATGCTAACTAATCATGAATTTCATGTAAGCTACTCTTTTACGTGAATTACTTAATTGATATAACCAACCCACGACTAGAGATGAACTTTCCCTTAAAAGATGTAAATACTTTCTTCTAAAATTTGCAAGTACTTTCCCCTAAAAGATGTATGTAACTGCAAGATAGGTGAGATGCATCATTCCATGCGAATATGCAAATTCAAGACCGTAGACCTTTTTGCAACTATAGGATCAGCAATCTTTTCTTTTCCTTGCCTTATGCTATAATGATTGACATTCAGAGCTAACTCTTATAAACCCTACATTGATGCAACGAAATCAAAGCTTTAGCATTTTAATGAAGATGCATCCTTTCCCAAATTCAAACTTTGATAAAGAGCTCCATGCATGCGCGAATGCCATGAGTCCATCATTGATCTAATCCTTCCTTCATCACTTAATCCAACCTAGAATGTAACTATCATCGCATGCAATTTGCAAGGTTCATAAATCTTTTCCATGCATTACAACTACTTGGACATCATTTAATGGACGTCTATGATTATCTTATATACGAGTCACAACTATGCACTATGTGTTATAAGCCCTATCCTATGCGTGATGCAACAAAGATGCCTTTGCACAATTCCGTCTTTTTACTTATGCATCATACGTTTAGAATTTGCAACTACCCTTGACCACGGAAGTGCAAGCAATTGCAAATTCACGACATGCAACTAAACTTTGTAGATCGAATGAGTAAATAAATTTTCTATTGCATTTAAACTTCCCTATGAGAATTAAAAAAACATGCTTAATGCATCCTTTTCATGTGGGAATATTATCGGAACCTAGGCATTAAGAATCAGGGCATTGTCCACTCGCGTACTTGGGGTGGAAACTCCCGCGTGTGCTCCTCTCGCCTTTTACTTAGGAGCCATTGACGCAGCAGATTTCGATTCAACAAACTTCGTTGGCTCCCTTACGCACTTTGAGGTTACTTCTGTCCGAGATTCTCCTCTTTCGCATAGGAACTTGGGCCTTGCAGACATGGTTTTGAAAAAAAACCCGAGGGGCACGGGTGAACCAGGCCTAGGGAAGCTTTAGTTAGAAGCTTCCAAGCTTCTGTACTCAGGAAAATGACGTGGATGAATGATTGAAGAGGATGAAGATGACGATGAGGGAGATGAAGATGATGATGACGACGAGACGACGATGATGATGATGATGATGAAGGTGGAGGCGGCAGTAGCATGGCGATGACGGCAGCTCTCAGGCGGCGAGCAGCAGCTTCAGGGTGACGGATAGCTCCATCATGGCCCCTCCCAATCTTGGGGGGGTTTATATGCTGAAGGTGGGGGAGGCAACCACACAAGTGGCAATTGCATGCCTCCCTCCCCCATGCCTCTCCATGACATTACTCATACTCCCTCTCCCCACCATGCAATGGCTAAAGGGGAGGGAGATATTACATTAAAGAAATTTGCAAAAATTATCCATTATCTCTTTTTCCCCTTGAAGGGTGTTCCCGCGTGGGCTACGGTTTTTAGCCATGGCTTCTTATAGCGACGCGGGGCTGGTGTTTGTTGATGTGCGAGGATGGAGCACTTAGCCCAAGGTTTTTCTGTTGTGGGAGGTTACTTTGAATCGCTTTTGTGCGAGATCTCGGGTCTTCAATATTTCATTGCAAAAATATTACACAAATTTATCTTTCCACCTATAAACTTCTCTTAGGATGTCATTCCCTATATAACAATAGTAGGTTTCCTATTCATAATGCATGCTACAGTTGCAAAACTGCTTCAGCCCAATATCAATGAGGCAAGTTTCTTTTTAACATAAATGCGCGAGCCACCTCCGCAATATGCATGCTTTTTCACTCAACAGCTCCATTTTGCCACGGAGTATATCTACATATATATTGTCTCTATATCCCATTTTTTTGCAAATACAAAAAAAAACATCAGAGAGATATTCTCCCCCTCCATCCAAAGTTAAGTTTTTAATATGCAATCATGTCTCCTTCTCAACGAAAGCTTTGGAGCTTTTAAAGTGAGTGAACATCTCACTTTTCTCATGCATAAAGTAAACCCATACTTTGTGAGTATGATCATCAATGAAGGAAACATAAAACTTGTAACCACTCAAAGAGCTGTAGTCTTTATAGGATTCCACATGCTAGAATGTATCAATTCAAGTGGCTTCTTACATGCATGCTTTTTATCTGGAAACATATGCCTTGCTTGCTTTCCAAATTGATATACTTCACATACTTTATGCACTCCATCAACTCTAAACTTGCACAAGCCATCCACAATGTATTTTAACTCCATATCTTTTAGTCGCTGCACATTTACATGACCAATTCTCTTAAGGAAAATTTCAATATTATCCATAACATCTCAATCTTATGCAAACATGCCAGCATCCATTTCAGGTAGACTTACATCAAGAGTAAATAATCTACTAACATGTTTCTCTTTTACAGTCAACTTACAATGATTTTTAGAATCTTCAACATAACAACCATCAGATGTGAACCAAACCTGCAATCCTTGTTCTACCATCTAACCAATAGAAACAATTTTTTAAAACATATTTGGAACATGTAGCACATTAGCCAAGTGCTTAGTTTTACCATCCTGCATACTCAAAGGGATATTTCTAACATAAGTAATGAGGTGAGCTGTATCATCCCTTGTTTCCACATAGCTTGGAGACTTTGAATTTCCCATCTTTGTAAACCACTCTTCGTGAGAAGTCATGCAATTAGAGGCACTTGATTCTACATAATATACATCATTCTTTGATGAACCATTAGCAATCATAGTATTCATAAAGTGTTGTATAACAAACAACTGTTTACTTGTGTCATCATTATTTATGCTGTTGGATACATAATTGTTGCCAGAAGTGTGGTCATTCTGACCACAACACGATAGCACTCTTTGTCATCACCAAAATTTTATTTCCTATTAGAATTTGCAGTAACTTGGCCTCTTTGACTCCCTCTTCCTTGGGACTATGCTCCTCTATTTTATTGTGCATCATAACTTTGACCATGACTACCACCTTAGCCTCTCCCATGACCTCTATCTCTACTAGTAGAGTAAAACATTTGTTCAATTTTAAAAAAGAAGAAGAAGAGGAATATAAGCCAAGGTCATTCTTCTCAATTATAATATAGAAATGAAGTCTGTAGAATCATAAAAATCATCCTTCATATTCATAGATAACCTAAAGCTCTTGTATTCATCTCTAAGTCCATCTAAGCATGCACACATAACATCATTAGCATCGGATATCACACTGATAGATCCAAGAGCTTCCATGATACTCTTGATCTTCAAGGTATAATCATTAATGGATAGGTCCCCTCTTTTGACTTGGTTCAGCTCCTCTAATTTGAGCTACAAATTTCTAGACTTTATGTTTACTTCAAATAAACTTGCCAGTTTCTTCCATGCAATAGCAAGGGTATCAAATTCTTATAAATAGTCCATCATGCTATTTATAACATTGAGACAAATAACTAATACATGACTTTACTATGTGTTTGCTCCTAGTCTTTCCTAGCCTTTAGTTGTTCTATAGTAGCATTTCATGTAGGAACTTTGGGTGCTATTGCCATATCTCCTTCAATGTAATTTCAAATATCTTTGCTCTTCAAGAAATTTGTTATCCTGAACTTCAATGCAATATGTTATTTTATCAATCTTCTTGCTTACAATCTAGTTGAAGGTGTCAAAATTTTTGACAAAACAAATAACTGCAAAAAAGTACAACTTGCAAAAAGCAAGCTAATACTAGGTGCACCACAACTTAATTCATAACTTTTTCACTGATTTCACAATAATAGCCCCAATATGCAATCTTTATTAGATGCCTTCTATGTGTGCAACCTAGTAAACACCTGAGACCTTACAAATTTGAAATCTATAACATGTGTGTATGTAAATGGTTGATATAGTTGAAATTGTAGTATACCTAGAAATTGTTGTTAGGACCACTTGCAAGTCCAAAATGGAGATTGAAATGATCTTAGATGTTAAAAACCATAGTGAAAAATTCCTAAAGGGTATGTCTATAGTATATACACTCTTTTTCCTACTTACAAAGTTTTATTGCAATTAGAGACTATAGCCCTACCAACCTTAAGAGCCTCTTGCAAGTATAATCTAAGGTAAATCGAGTAAGTGGAAGAGCTTTTTACATGTTTCTTGCTTGCTTGCTTTTGTGATTCAACACATTTACCTCAACCTTCAATCAAGCTTTACGTAGTGGTGGAATGGCTCTGATACCATAAAAGTAGACAAGCGGGGAGAGAGGTTAGGAAACCGAGAGCACACATACAAAATCAATGGAGACTTGAGCACACAAAGAGATGGGCTTGAATTCTTCTTCTTCTTCTTCTACTTCTTCTTCTTCTTCTTCTTCTTCTTCTTCTTCTTCTTGTTCCACACAAAAGAACTATCTATAACATGATACAAGACTAATATGAAAGTACCACAACGTTTATGCATATAGGCGTAAGTGTAAACCCACTAAATAAAGAAGAGGTTACACAATAAATATGCCGTAACCAAGAATGGACTACGTGGGTATAGTCTAGCTATAGAATCAAAGGTGTGTTCTCATGTCAGTCTAACATGCCAATGAATAATAGCTTGCCACATCACCAAGGTGCATAGTGGATGCTAGCTCATGTAGAGCTTGATATCTCAATAGTTTAGCACTAATATTGTTTGTTAATTTTTTTCTTATCCTCTTTTCCACCTAACACACACGCATACACATACATACATACATACATACATACATACATACATACATACATACATACATACATACATACATACATACATATATATATATATATATATATATATATATATATATATATATGTATGTGCCTATTCTCATTACTCATTCTTACCTATTCTCTCCTTGATTGTCTCACCTACCCTCTTTCATTTTATTTTTGTTCAAAGAGAGGGGAAGAGACAAACAAAGGCATGGAGCTGCAAACTGAGAGCTGTGTACTCTCTCATTGTTTCATCGTTCAATAATTCTATGTAATATACACCAAAAGATAAGTCACACATGATTGAAAGAACTAGGTTACTAACTGACTTAGTAAATAACTGCGGTTGAGTCTAATTGACTCATTTATTACCACATACATGGATGATGACAACTAGGACTATAGCTATCTAACAAAGTTAGTGATATTGATGAGTTGGATTCTTAACACTTCCCCTCAAGCTCAAGTCAATTGCTATACTCCAAGTAGCTCTCTAAAGTGAACAAACTTATCTCCACTAAGTGATTTGGTAAAGATGTCAGCTACCTGGTCTTCAATCTTCACATGAAGTGGATCTATTTTTCTTGCAAGTACCATTTTCTTGATGAAATGATAGTGAACTTCTATGTGTGTTGATCTAGCATGACAACTAGGTTGCTAGCACCCAACACGCTATTCATGTTGTCATAATGCAATGTGACTTTCTTGTCCCAATGGTATACCCAAGTCATGTAGTAATTTCACAAGCCAAACTACACATGCAGCTAAGGCTACAATCTATATTCTGCCTTTGTGCTAAAGAGAGAAAATATTGCCTACTTTTTACTGCTCTAGCTAATCATTCTACTTTCAAGATTGAAAGCATAACCATTGGTTGATCTCCTATCATAGGCAAACCATCCCAATTGGCATATGTATATCCTATCAAATCAAGTGTCTTTCCAAGCTCATAAAGGGGTCCATAATCAGAAGTGCCCTTCATGTACCATATAATCCTCCTAACTGTGTCCAAATGTGGCTTATGGGGCTTTTGCATAAAATGGCTAATCAACCCCACTAAATAACCAAGGTCAAGACAATGGGTAATAGTAAGATAGATTAGGCTACCCACCATCTGCCTATACATAGTGACATTCTTTATCTCACTTCCAACATCAACTACAAGTTTGACATTTTGATCCAGTGGTGTTTCCATGGGCTTACATTCCATCATCCCATAATTCAGCAACATATTTTGTGCATACTATTTTTGTAGTAGCTAGATTCCTTGAGGCATAGGCACAGCCTCAATCCTAAGAAAGTATTTTAGCTCTTCCAAATCTTTCACCTTAAACTCAGCTTGTAACATGGATTTAATTTCAACAATACCATGGTCATCATCTCCAGTAATGATCAAATCATCTACATAAATCACCAAGAATACATAACATGTCTTTGTCTTCTTTATAAGTAGTCTATGGTCTACATGACCCATCTAAAAACCAAGCTACTGTAGATATGTACTAATGCAAGCATTCCATGCTCTCTATGCCTACTTTAATCCATAAAGGACCTTTTTTAGCATCCATAAATGATTTTGGTGGTAAGGGTATACATATCCCTCAGGCCATTCCATATACACCTCCTCAATCAAATATCCATTCAAAAATGCATCCTTGAATGTGATATTCCAACTTTATTTTCAATCTTCTAACTTCTCGCAAATTAGATTTAAAGAATTCTAGACCATTAAATAGAGGAAGTCTCAGAGCAAAATAGTCCAAGGTTTGCAACCCGACACTTTTTCGGGTTGATAGGGAATGTAGCCATCCTTTATCACAGAACTTACCACACAAATGCTAGTCATGGGACATAAGTCAAACTTAGCAAGGCAAGATAACTCTCAAATATTTAAGCTTTAAAGCTTTAAAGCTTAAGGAAATAAGGAGAAAAAGAAGGAAACGATGACGAATAGGTTGCCGCCTCCCCTTCCCCCCTCTTTTTTAATTTTAAAAAAATAGCACCTCATGCTCCCAAATTTGGAGTCCCTAATTGCTGAGGAAAATCCCTAAATTCTCCTTCTGTATCACAGCAGATAACTCCAGCAATCTCCCCCTCTTTTCAGTTTGTCAAGAGGCTTAGATTAAAGAGAGATCATTCGAGAGCTAGGAAAATCAGTCATGGCATCTTTGATAGCCTCTTTGGACCTCAAAGATCAAATCACCAGCATTAGATTGTATCTTAAAGCTTTTAGATTGCTGATTTGCCAAGATACGCTCCATAAAGAGCTCTTCTTCTTGGCTGCAATCCTTCTTCTCCAATGTAGCTATAAATATGAGGCATAATGAGCTGTTGGAGCAAGAGAGGAGAGGCCCTTCTGAGGAGTATATATAGCAAGAGGGAGTGGGACAAGAGAAGTGCGAGGATGGGAATTCTCGTCACAAAGACAAGAAGGATATTCCACGAGCTCTTGAAATCAAATCCTTCATCCCTTCTACCCTACTTCCCTGTGGAATCAAGATTCTTCTCAATTTTCCTAAATTCCTAGTGATCACCGACCCCCCATCAATCAAATTCCCATCAATCCAATTGCAATGACCCCAAGTTTTCTTACCAAAAATCCCCTCTAAGATCTCACAATTAAAGATCATGGCCTTGAAGAAGAAAATTATGAAGGTCGCGAAGGCAGGAGCTGCCAATAAAGTTACGGAAAAAATCACTACAAACAGAATGACAAGTACTAGGATTATAAATGAAGCTACAAATACCATCAACCAAGCACTCGTCATGGATCCCCAGGTACTATATTTTTATAATAAAGGTAGCTAGCAGGTCATCATCCCATGAATTGGCAACAAAAGTTGCATTCATAAATATTTTTTGTATATAATATTTTAAAGGAATTCTTAATCGAAAATTCCAAGGGGTAACTTGGATTTTTACAAGATAAATCTAAGCAACTGCAAGGAAGGTCCTGTGTCCCTAACAGACTTAATATTTTTTATTTGTATCGATCTAATGAATCCTCCGATGGATAATCACGGACACAAATTCTCGATATATAAAAGACCTTGAAACGGAATTGTTAAATAATACTTTTTGTAATTAAAGTAACCAAGTTTTTTAAAATCATGGGTAAGGACCCAAAAAACTCCAAGGGAGTTATTCTCAAGAATAGAATTGTTGTTTATAGTCCAAACTAGATCTCGAGGAAGGGGAAATTTGAGAAGACTATTGGAAGGTGTTAGCACTTATGCTAAGTTTTGCATTGATATTATTATTTTTGGAAAGAAAAGATTTTTCTTGGAAATAAATTTGTATAATTCATTCAAAATAAGATGTTTGTGATTGTAAGCTAGGTACTAATATTTCTTAAAATCATCAGGCTAAAAGATGGATGATCAAGTACAGATCGCCAAACAACCGAGGTAGTATTCCACTGAGCATAGAACACCGGACTAAGGCAGTGTTCTTAATGGCGCTAGACCTCCCTAAGGCTAGCATGAATAAAAACTACTCCAAGGGGTTTTTTTTTGCATTAGTGAGTATAGACCAATCATGACGCGAAAGGTCTTGTCGTAGGGAACTCTAGTCGGCAGGAGGAGGTGAGGATACTAGGGGGCTCTGGTCATAAACTCCTTAGGCTCTTACGAGAACTGCCAACTACCCTTTGATTTCTAGATAGTATTCTGGAAGTTCCAATACTAGTTGACCAATTGAACTTGGAAAGAATAATACTTGCTTTGGGTTGACATCATTCCAGTTAGAATAGAAAACATTGTAAAAAGTTATGTTTCTTAAAAGAACCTATTGAGAAGGGATTGCTTTACTTAGTTTTTGTGTTGTGAATTTAAGGCGTGTAGCAAATTTGTATCAGGAGATAATTCAAAGAAGCTTTTTTTATATGTTGAACCTAAATTGGTAGGTAATTAGGTAATTAAAAATACTCTCTCGATGGAAGCAGGAGGATGGACCCCCAACGGATCCAGACCTATGGTTGGGTGGTCTCAGTACACTGAGAGGTTTCCTAAGAAGGAATACAAATCACATTTTTGATGGACCACTAGAGATCAGAAAGCTTGACTTGCATCACTTTAGAACCATGGGTAGAAGGGATCAAAGTGCCATACTTTCCCATTCTCTTTGAACCTAGCGCAACATAAGCCCGTTTCAGTCACACTGATTTCTATAAGGAATGGAATCTTGAACCACTGACACTAGTCAATCGTTAGAGTTTATTTGACAAAAAAGACTCAAGTTGATCCTTGCGGTGGAAATGCCTAAAAATTCCACTATGGGGTAGACTCAAGGGAGCCTAGTTTTAGCAAACTCTGAGGGTTTTCATCAAAATCCCGAATGGCGATTTCTAGGACATCTCTTGATGGGCTACTAAGAACGTACCGCCACAAGGAAATCTTGGGTAGGCATGTTACAATTGGTATCAGAGTTCATGTTGACATATGACATGACACAAGTGAATAAAACGAGTTATAATTAGAGCATAAAATATATTTCCCGTAAGTGGTGAAAAACTTCTCTTGTTAATGTATCTTCTTGATTTCTGGTAGAAAGACAAACCTTGGGAATGATTCTTGATTTTCCAAGTTATGTTCATGTTAGTAATGCACTCCTCTAGTTTCAGCTGGAGAAACCAAATGATTCAAATATTAGATCAGATATACAATCCTTCACCCTTGTATTACGAAAGACAATGGATGTTAAGTGGAAGATATTGTTACATTGACACAAACCATCTTGCTTACCTCCAAAATAATTTAAAGAGGCTAAGGTGGATGGAAACCCTTAAGGTTACCAAGATTTATCTCTTCTATTAGGCCAAAGTAAACTCAAACATGTTCACTAGAGGGCGACATGTCAAATCAAACCTTTACATCTATGAGGAGGTTACAAAGGTTATACTGGTTGATGGAGTCATGGTTGTAGGACACTCCAGTTTTCGCAACTATAAGAAAGATGGATTACCTAATCTTCCCCTAAAATATAGATTTTTGGATATCTATTCCCAGAATCCTAATTACTATGCGATGGATGTATCACAATGCCATGTCTAGATTGTGGTAGAGAAACCTTTTTTCAAAAATAACATGAGCTCCCAAACTACTCAAATAATGTATTCCCTTCCTATTGACGTAAAGAATTATTTTTGTCCACCCGTTTGTCTCCTTGATAATCAAGAATAGTGGGAAGATATTATCCGTTTGAATTTTTTTCTTATTAAAATTTAAACTCTCTTTTGAAGTGTAAACCCTGATCATATCAAAAGGCCAAGTAGTACATAATTCCCTTCCTAAATTAATGACGTACATTAAGCGAGTAAACATCCTTGTTTTGGAATATGGTTGCAGGGAAAATTGATCATAAAAAATGCATGATTTCCCAAAACATCACCCCAAATATCAATATTACAGAAGTTCAAGAGAAGAAATTCATCCTCAAACAGTACAAGCCACTGGAGTTTGATGATAAAGGGAGGGACATTCCAACTAAAGCAAAAAAATGGATAGAATCTATGGAAGACTATTTCATTGCTGTAAGGTATACCATAAAATCAAGCCATGATTGCCAAACTAAAACTCACAGGAGATGCCCATCTTTGGTGGAAACAGTGGTGCAAGGACCAAAGAACATACAAAAAAGTGCTATCACTTGGAACAAGATTAAGGATGTTGTGTGTGGGAGATATCTTCCACCTACATATCAAGCCTAGAGAACGAGTTTTTCAACCTAAAGTAGTTAAGCCTAAGCCTAGAAGCTTACTACTCCAAATTTGTAACACTTCTAAAATATGCACCTATGTGGATGTTTTTGTAACGTGCCCGCCTGTTTGCTTGCAGGACACGTCTTAGCAGCCCATCGAAAAGAGGGTCTAGAAGGCTCCATCCCGCACTCCCATGGAATGTTACAGGGTTTGCGGTCTAGGTCTTTCCGAGTCTGCCACGTAGTGGCGGAGAGTAACTAGCATCGAACCCTAGACAAACCACTTTAGCAGAAACGCGTTAGGGTTGAAGCGGATTCATGTTGCACTTGGTTCAAGGAGAATGGGAAACGAGAGGGATGCAAAGCTTGACCTCCCTGCCCATAAGGCATAGTCCCATTCCGTTCCCCTAAAACAACATAAATCGGGTTCTAGTAACCTAGATCCTAGGTCAACATTCCTTGCTGTTTGTTTCCTTCGAGTGAAGTTCCCTGCTATCCATTTCGTTGAGAAAAGTTCCCGGCCAACTGGGACCACCCATCCGTAGGACGGACCCATGGCCACATCCACCACACTTTCCTTAGGGTTGTTTTAGTTAAACGGAATGGGACTATGCCTTATGGGCAGGGAGGTTGAGCTTTGCATCCCTCTCATTTTCCATTCTCCTTGAACCAAGTGCAGCATGAATCCGCTTCTACCCCCTGACGTTTCTGCGTAAAGTAGTTCACCTAGGGTTCGACGCTAGTTACTCTCTAGGAATTTGACCACAAGAGGAAACCCTGATTTAGGTCGGTCCAAGTGGGAACGGCCGAAATACTTCCGCTACGTGGTAGACTCAGAAAGACCTAGATCGCAAACCTGTAACATTCCATGGGAGTGCCGGGCAGAGCCTTCTGGACCCTCTTTCCGATGGGCTGCTAAGACGTGTCCTGCAAGTGAACAGGTGGACACGTTATAGTTGGTATCAAGGAGAACCAACGAAGGATCTGTCTTTATAAGAAAACTTAATAAGAAGAAGTAAAGCAAATGTTGCTGTTAAGAACATTTCCTTACTTATCGATGCTGTCTTGCAGAGTCATGAAGCATGGAACAGGTTCATCGTGTTCCAGGTCATGTTTATGACCGCGATGCATGCCTCGGATTATCGATGAAGGATCGATATGATGAATGTCCTAGACTGTATTTACAATCCATCGCCTTTGTACATGGAATGGAGATGGACGGGTGATTCAGGAATCTATTACATAGCCACCCATCGGTTTGCGTACCTTCGAACCAACCTAAAGAGAATCAAGTGGTTGGAGGACCTGAAGATTGTGAAGCTGTTCATTTTTGTTAAGGCTCACGTAAACACAACCTTACATATCGGAGGTCGGAAGGTCAAGTTGAACACGTATGTGTACGAGGAAGTGACCCGCATAATCCCTGCCGACAGGATCAAGGTGTTGGGACGTTACGAGAAGAATGGGTACCAAAGGAAAGGATACCCTAATCTTCCAATGACTTATCGATTCCTAAAGTTCCATGATCCAAATCCATACTATAACCCAGTTCCCATAGCTAAATGTAACACAATCTTATTCTCCCTGAATTAATGTATCAGCTTGCTCTACCATCCCAAGAAATATTGTACTTCGAAAGGGCTAGCCCATATTAATAAAATAAGACTTCTTCTTATCAATGATTGTCTTGACTATGAGTATTGATAAAAAGTTAAGTGGTTAGGTTTCATGGCTGAAAGCTGAATTGGGTATGAAATATAATAGTAACGATTAGCGAGTTGTTAACGTTAAGAATCCTTTACTCATGCACAACCCCAGGTACAGATTTCTAGTCCAACCCCTACACCAAGTACAGTCGTGATTCAGGAGAAGAAGTTTCTTCTCAAGCAAATCAAGCCTCCAGAATTTGACGAGAAAGGAAGGACTGTCCAAGATGATGCTGAGATTTGGATCGAGTCAATGGAAGATTACTTTGAAGCGACCGGTACTGCACCTGCCAACCAGGCAATGCTCGCCAAGCTGAAGCTCACTGGTGAAGCCAAACTTTGGTGGAAGCTATGTTGCAGAGACCAAAGGATCTCGAAAGGTTCTGTTACCTGGGAAAAGCTGAAAAAAGCTGTGCAAGGAAGATACTTACCACTTGCGTATCGCACGCAGAAGATGAATGAGTTCTATGAGCTGAAACAGTTGGGCCTGACTCTTGATGCATACTACTCAAAGTTCCTCTCTCTTCTAAAGTATGCGCCACAAATGGATATGACACAACAGTTGTCGAAATTTTGTGCTGGATTAAACCCGCCTGTAAATACCAGCATCGAATCAATGCGCCCAACATATCTTCAGGATGCACTCATTCAAGCTGCACCCATAATTCAGGAGGTGTAGACCAAGCCAAGAAATAACAAGACTTGGTCTTATAATGATCAGAACAAAGGAGTGTATAGATCCCAAGAAAAGAGAGTTCAAAGTCAAAACCGGGGACAAAGGAAGAAAGCGAGGACCAACAATATCAATAACTTTGTTCCTACCCAAGGTAATGGGTAGGAACAAAGTAACCTCCATTGCTTCCATTGCAACGAGCCTGGTCATTTCAAAAGGCAATGTCCCAAACTTAGCAGAGGACAAGGTCAAGGACCACTCCAAGGAACCGCCCGTTGCCAAGGAGTCGCCACCCGAGGCAGAGGAAGAACCACCTCTGTTTGCCAACAGGCAAATGTGCAATGAAGAAGACCCGAACATAGAAGTAGACTTTGAGAGGGCAACAGTCCATGCCGCCCTTCATAAGAAAGTCCCAAATCACCAGTTTTTGGTGATTCAGATACCATTGGATTATCAAGGTAAAGGCTTCAAAACCTTGATTGATTGTGGCAGTACTAGCATGAGGGTATTCTAGAGTGCTCTCATGTGCTTGTCGTTCTCCTTTCCCCATTCTCCATGGGCTCTTTATATAGCCTCCATGAGGGATTAGATTAAGCTAATCTTCTTTATTAACATAATCCTAGATGATATATGGCATCTTTAAAAATATGGAGAATAGTGGATGGGACAAGTCCCCACCTTGGTCATCATGCAAGAAGCCAAGGGTGGTGGTAGACAAAATAGAGAAAGGGAGATAGATTACAAGAGGTGGGTGTCCAAAGCACATTATTATAATATACTTACAAGAAGGATAGAATGAAAAGTTGATGTGGTGAAAGAGAGAAGAAAATTGCATGTAGCGAGCAATTTGCGCCTTTGTAACTTCAAATTGGTGAAGAATCTGAAAAAAGTTTCTTCTGCAACTTTGTAGACCAGGTCGAAACCAATCAGTTTACACATGAATTTTTTTGAAATTCATGTTTCCTTGGGAGTTATCGAGATTATAAAAAATGGCTTCCAAAAGCTGCTTTGACTTTAGTCCCCCATATATAAATACATATAAGCATGTGACAGAAGGGGTCTATGCTTGTAAGCTTTTGTGTAAGATCCAAATGACACCATGATGTGGATATTGACTTGCGTACTAGGGTGAGGTGTCCTCTAATGATGGTGATAGATTCCAAATCTTAGTGATGCAGGCGGAACCCATGTGTAGTTGGAGGCTAGTCCTTTGAAAAATCTATGAACTCACTCAACTCCTAGGTGTAATCCATTTCCATCTTCACTAAGATAACCATCCCTTTTATCCTTTACATTGACATCCCTCGTAAGAACTTGTTCCCCCCATTTGCTAGAGTTATCATAATTGAGAAGCAATGTAGTATATGTAGTGCTTGAAGAGTAAACCCAAAGTGATATGGTAAGGCTCTTGATAGGGATTTTGGCCAAATTGTGTGGTAGTAATCCGATTTGTAAAAAACCCAGATCAAGTACCAACTCCCATGTGTCATTATCCTTACGTGTAATCATCTTTTCATGCGTAATACGATCCCAATAATCATTATCCACTACATCCTCAAAATAAGTGGGTTTCATATCCTACATAACCTTAGCAATGTATGCATAGTGATGAGCAACATAGCTATCATATGTCAATTGTGTTGCATTGTCTTTCTTACTCTACTTAGCTTGCATGGACTTTGATCACTACTAGGTGCTTTAGCATCCTCTTGTGCCTTCCACACACCACACATTTTAATGGACAGAAGTGCAAACTCCTCATCCATATTGAGATGGCAAGCTCAACATGTACGAATATTAATGATGGATCACTTGGTTAGATGGATCTGCATAGCTACACTTAGTACATTGGTGGTCATTACATGACTCTTGTATGGACATTGACTTATCACTTACTGTATTTGGTTTGTTGCACCTACCTAAAATTGGCATAATTATAATGCCAGTCGATTAGTATAGTCAATTATGCACTATTTAGCCTAGTAGGTCACTTTTCTTTATGTTGTATCTTATTTATCTTTTATGCACTTTGTATTGTGTAAAAAAGAAGAGGATGAAAACTATAAGAAAATGTTTTGGCCTCTATCTCTTTTGTATAGTTCTTGAGTGAGCTTCCTCTTATGTGTATGGTGTGTGATTTAGTGCAATAACTCAAGGAAGATCCCCCACCATGCGATTCGTGACATGGTATTAAAGCGGTGCCACTAATACATGCTAGTTTTGAAGGTTGAAGTAAAGGAGAAGAAGAAAGAATTAGAGCAAGCAAGGAATGGGTAAGAAGCTCTCTCATTCTTCCACTCTTTCCCTTGAATAGTGCTTATGGAGGCACCAAAAATAAGGTAGAGTAAAAATCTTAGATTGCTATGAGATTTGATGTGCAAGAAAAGCACTATATATAATGTAGATAAGCCCTTTAAAGGTTTCTTTTGTATTTTTGGCCATCTAAGGCCATTTCAAGATCTATTTTAGATCCACAAGATTGCAAATAGTAATTTCAAGGTATACTACTATTTCAGTTGTCTAGATCAAAAGTGGATACACAAGTTATAAATTTCGAATCTATAAGTCTTGAGGTGTTTATTAGGAAGCAAGCACAAGTTTTATTGGCGGCTAACATGATATAGATTGCATGTATTGTTGAATAGTCAATAGTGAAAAACACTGCTTGATGTGTTATTGTGCACTTGTTATAAATGTTACGGAAGACTTTTTTGTTACTTTATATCAATTTTGTGATAATTGCAAAGAATAATGAAAACCCCATCATTGAGAAGTTGGACAAGAATAATTGCCCATCACGGAAGGTTTGTATGACAAAGTTTCTTATTGAAAAAGCTATTTACAAGTTAGTTTCAAGTTAAGAAAATGAATCAAAGCTAAGTAATCCTATGTTGTGATTGATAAAAGAATTAAAGACATAGAGAGAAATCAATACAAAAGAAAAAACATGATATATTGTCTATATGTACTCATTGATAATACTATGTTTGGGCATGTAAAAATTGTAAAAACTTCACATGTAGCTTGGATAATTTTTTAGAACATGTTTTGAGTAAGCACAAAGGCACGAAAGATTCAACTCAAGTAAGAGGTGAATAATTTAAACAAAGGGAAGATGTCTATAAATGAGTATATTTTAAAAGTAAGAAGCATTATACATATCTTACTAGCTATTGATATAATATATGATAATGATTTAGTTTTGTCTACTTTGGGTGGCCTTAATAATAAGAAGATCCAAAAATCATTTGACACTTTTGTATATGTACAAAAGCTATTTCTAGTATTTGATGAGTTGGTCTCTCACATGATTATTGAAGGGATTAACATGTAGGGTAAAAGAAGTGGTGAAAAGGTCCAAGCATTTTACTCAAGTTCAAGAAGCAGATATGTAGATCCTCTTTAAGAGGTCATGGTATAGGACATACTAGTGATAACTAGCAAAACAAGTTAAATTAGCAATTCAATGAAATGCAGGTTTCAAGAAGCCGTGGAAACTTTAGAGGTAGGAGAAGCTCTAGAGGAAGAGGTGGATGGTAGAATGAAGGTTTTAACAATTCTGGTATTATTTATCATTATTATGGCAAAATAGGTCATATTGTAGTTCACTGTTATGCTAAAAAGGATGACATTCACAGTGGTAAATTGTAGCTTGGAAACTATGCATCATCTTCACAATAAAATGAAGACAAAAATAAGCATTTGTTTGTTATGCATACGATGAATACTGTTATATGACAGAATCTATATGCAGCATACAATTTTTTTTGCAAGGTTTTCTATTTTGTCAAAATATCTTCATAAGGATTTGTATAGGCTGAAGTAAGTACCCATGGCATGGCATGATATGATTGCAAGATACCTTATCAACATTGGATTTTGCAAAGCATTGGTTGATCACCCACTCTATGTATGTGAGAGTGATGTAGTTATTGTGGTCATTACTATATATATGGATGTTTTGATCACAGTGGGTGATAGTGAGATGGAGTTTGACCATGTGAAGGATCTCCTCAAGACTGAATTTGAGATGAAAGATTTGGGAGAGCTGCATTATTTTCTTGGCATAGAGATAATTAAAAAATATAGAGGATATATAATTGTCACAGAGATAGTATGCATTGGATATGTTGAAGAAGTATAGTATAGCTAATTGCAAGTCTATTTCTATACCTTTGGATATTAATGCTAAGCTTAGTGCACATGGCGGTGACTTGATTGAGGATATCACTATGTATTGAAAGATTGTGGTGGGTAGCCTTATCTATTTGATGATCACTAGGCCACACCTAAACTACACAATTGGTTTGGAGAGCCTTATCTATTTGACGATCACTATGCCTTATTCTATGGTACATGTGTATTGTTGGACTTGCATGGTTATATCGATGTAGATTGGGTTGGTGGTATTTTAGAAAAGAGATCTACTAGTCCTTTTATGTTTTCCTTTGGTAGCAATGCTATTACTTGAAGTAGTAAGAAACAACCAACAATTTCATTATCCAATACAAGAGCAAAGTACAGAGGTGTTGTAGTTGTAACATGTAAGGTATTTTGGTTATGCAAGCTACTCGGTGATTTGGGGATGCAGGTGGATAAGGAGGTTACCATCTACTATGATAATGTTAGTGGTAATAAAGTGGCTAGGAACCCATTATATCATGCAAAGATCAAATATATATAAGTCCATTACATTTTATTCGAGAACAAATTCTAGGAAGTGATATTGACTTAGTTTATGTTGCCACAAAGGATCAAGCTGCTGACATTTTCAGGAATGCCTTGGGAGCCGAGAAGCTTCAATGCTTCAAGACTATGCTTGAAGTTCACAAGTGCATATTGAGATTGAGGAGTAGTGAGATGTCGCGGTCTATATAAGTTGACATCCACTACGTGCCTTGGTGATCTGGTAGGACATTATTCATTGGCATGCTAGGTGACCGACATGACGATATACCACAGATTCTACAGCTGGATTGTATCCACATAGTTCATCCTTGGTTATGGCATATTCATTATGCTACCTCTTCTTTCCTTAGGAAGTTCACACTAAGTAATCGCATGTATATATATTGTGGTACTTTCATATTAGTCTTTTATCTTGATCTTTCTCCCCTCTTATCTATGTTTAGAGATTTCATGGGATAAAGAGATAGTTTACTTGTAGGTATACCCCACAACAAAATGTGGCTACAACAAAGAAAAATAGGCATATTGCAAAAGCTACATGGGCATTGAAGGATGAGAAGAATTCACCACAACATTTTTGGTTTAAAGCTATCCATAATACTATCTATATTATGAACAAAATGCCCAATCGACAATTTATGGAATGACCTCTAAGAATGCTTTACAAGCAAGAAGCCCGATGTGTCACACTTGAAAGAGTTTAGTTGTGTTGCATCTATTTATGTACTAGATAAGTTGTAAAAGAAGCTTGATCCAAAGGTTGAAAAGTGTATTTTTATTGGATACTCTTTAGAGTAGAAAGGGTATCATTGTTATAACCTTGTCATCACAGGTGAGTTTAGAGTGAGTAAGAATGTTATGTTTTATGAGATGAATAGTTGGTATGCATCTAGTGGTGATGCATTGGATGCTGATAGTGATCATGATAGTTATATATAGAAAAAAAAGAAAGAATCATGTAGTCTTAGTGGACCAGAAACATCATTTGGTACTACATCCTAGGAGACTAAATAATAGTCCCTCATCTTCAAGTGCATCTACTAGTGTTGTAGGTAAAGACAAAGGAAATAAAAAAATGTCATTTAATGGTAATGATACGTCTCCTAGTCATTTTGGGTTTGATGGAGATTCTAGTGGTTCAAAGATTTTAGATGAACTTGTTATTCCTTCAATTAAGACACCAAGTGTATAGAGAGCACATGGTAATGTAAAGGCTTCATCACATTGTTGATGAGTAATCTAGTAGTATGTAGGTCTGGCAAGGTCATATACCCTATTAAAATATTTAATTTTAAAGGTTATATAGCTCACCATTATGCTTATATCGTAAATGTGGTTGAGCATGTTGAGCCCACTTGTTTTAAAGATGTTATTGGTCATGCTCATTGGGATGCAACAATAAATGAGGAGATGGCTCCATTAGATGCCAACAAGACTTAGTATCTAGTACCATTGCCTAAGGGCAAGAAAGCTATTGGCTATAAGTGGGTCTAAAAAAGTAAGCATAATACAGATGGTTATGTTAGCACATATAAGGCTAGGCTAGTTATAAAAGGCTATGCTCAAACATATAGCATAGATTATGAAGAAATATTTAGTCTACTTGCTAGGATGGAAACTATTAGATGTGTGATTGCTTTGTTAGATGAGCTAACATACTTTATTGATATTGAGGTGATTAGATGTGATGATGGTATGTGGCTATCCCAAAGGCAGTATGACTTGGATATGTTATCCAAGTATGTTATGACAGTGTATAAGCCTCTTTCAGTGCCATTGGAGCAAAATGTGGTGTTGAGTGCTGATACTGGGGATGAGATATAAGACCCTAATGTGTTCAAGAAGATAGTCGGTATTAGGTATGTGAATTCCACTTTGCATTATAGAGTTTTTCATGAGATAGGTAAGAATGTATAGGTGTTTAGATACACAGGGGGTTCCCAGGGGGGCCAACGGCCCCCTTAGCAGGGGTCTGGGGGCAGAGCCCCCGGCCCGATGGTAAAGGGAATATTCCCTAGCCGACTAGTGGAGGCTTATATGGTAGGTTGGTCAGGCCGACCTAACGGCCTTCGCAGGCTATAAAAGCTAAACCCCTTCACAGCCATCGATCATTCATCTTTCACCCAGTCAGAGTTGTTGTTCCAGCTAGCCTTAAGCTCTTCACCTATCTTCTGTCTAGATTTCCATCTAAGCTTTACACAGTGGAAGCACACGGGTGGACAGAGCCATCTTTGTATCAGTTGTTTGGAGCTAAAGAATTTACTAATTCTCCTCTTATCTATTGTATACTCTCTATCTCTTTCTCAAATTCTGTTCGCTGCACCATGCAATATTTTACACTCTTTACATTTTCTTGACATCTGTGATGTACTCAGTGTTGAGATGACAAGCTCAACACATGCGGACATTGATGATGGACCGCCTGGTTAGATGGGTCCATACGTCTACACTTAGCACGTTGGTGGTCATTATGACTCTCACATGGCCACTGACTCATTACTTATTATATTTAGGTTGTTACACCTATTTACAGCTGGCATAGTTATAGCGCTAGTCGACTAGTGTAGTCGGTTATGCATTGTTTGACTTAGTAGGCCACTTTCCTTTATGTTGTATCTTATCTATACTTTGTGTACATTGTAAAGAGGGTGGAAGAAGAAGAAAAAAACCAGCAAGAAAACGTTTTGGCCTCCATCTCTCTTCTTGTCTCTTGAGTGAGCTTCTCCTTGTGCATTCTGTGTGTGTTCGGCGCAGCATCTTGAGCAATTCTCCCCACCACACGATTCTTGACATGGTATCAGAGCCGCACCACTGAGAGAGGCTGATTTCGAAGGTTGAAGTGAAGGAGAAGAAGCAAGGTTTGAGCAAGCAAGCCACGGGTAAGAAGCTCTTCCATCCTTCCACTCTCTCTCTCGGATAGTCCCTGTGGAGGCACCGGAAGCAGGGTCGTGCAAAAATCTCAGATTGCAGTGAGATTTGGTGTGCGCGAAGAGCATTGTGTATTTTTTAGGTTGGCTCTTTAGGGCTCTCCTGCAATTATTTTGGGCATCTGAGGCCGTTTCAGGCCCCGTTCTAGAGCCGCAAGGTTGCGGACAACAGTTTCAGGGTACACTGTGATTTCGGCTGTTTTGAGACCGAAAGTGGGTGCGCAAGTTACAGATTGTGAATCTGTAATTCTTGAGGTGTTTGCAGGAAGTAAACATAAGGTTTATGTGCAAACAGGTTGCAGATTGCATGTATTGTTGAGCAGACAGTGAAAAAGACTGTATGGTGTATTGCTGTGCACTACAGGTCAAAGGTTGCAGAAGATTTGCTTGCTGTTTGGTATTAGTTTTGTGATAATGGTAGAGAACAGTGGAAGCCCCATCATTGAGAAGCTCGATAAGAATAACTACCCATCATGGAAGTTCCGTGTCACGAACTTCCTTATTGGAAAAGGCCTCTACGAGTTTGTTTCAGGTGAAGAAAAGGAGCCGGAGGTGAGTGACCCTCCAACTGCAGAAGAGACAAAGGCACGGAAGGAATGGAATGCAAAAGACAAGAAGGTCATGTATTGGTTATCTGCAGTAATTGACAATAATATGCTAGGACACATTAGAAATGCAGAGAATTCATATGCAGATTGGACCATACTTGAAAGTATGTTTTCTGTAAATACAAAGGCACGAAAGATTCAACTCAAGCAAGAGTTGAATACATTGAAGAAAGGGAAGATGTCTATCAATGAGTATGCACTGAAGGTAAGGAGCATTGCAGATGCCTTGGCAGCAATTGATGTAATGCCCGATGATGATGATTTGGTGTCGTCTACCTTAGGTGGACTTAATAATGAAAAGGCTTGGAAGTCTTTTGTAACTTCCGTATATGTTAGAAAGCCGTTTCCAGATTTCGATGAGTTGGTCTCCCTTATGATCACTGAAGAGATCAACATGCAGAGTGAGACATCTGAAAGAAGTGGTGAACAGGTCCAAGCTTTCTACTCCAGTTCAGGAAGGGGACGTGGTAGGTTCTCTTCAACAGGCCGTGGTACAAGACGTGGTAGTGACAACCAGCAAAACAGATTGAATTAGCAATTTGGCAATATGCAGGTTTCAGGAGGTCGTGGTAACTTTAGAGGTAGGGGGAGCTTTAGAGGAAGAGGTGGATGACAGAATAGAGGTTCAAATAACTCTAGTATTGTGTGTCACTACTGTGGAAAAACAGGTCATATTGCAGCCCAATGTTATGCTAAGAAAGATTATATCCACAGTGGTAAGTTGCAGCAAGGAAACTATGCATCGTCTCCACGACAGAATGAAGACAAAAATGAAAGTCTGTTTGTTATGCAGCATATGCTGAATGCTGTTACAGGAAAGGGAACACATGATGATGTTTGGTATGTTGATTTAGGTGTATCCAACCATATGACCAGCCATGCAGAATGGTTTGGAGAGATGCAGGATTTGCAAAATGCAGGTTATGTGCAGACGGGTGATGATTCATGCGACCCAATTTCACATGTTGGAAAAGTTCCCTTGTCCTTGCATGATGGTAAGACAAAGAGTCTTTCAGATGTATTACATGTGCCATCTATTACAAAGAACTTGGTGTCAGTTGGATGGTAGAGCAAGGGCTACAAGTCAGATTTAATGCAAAGGGTTGCTTTGTAGAAGACTTCAATGACAAGTGCAGGTTAGTTGCAAAGGGAAGTAGAGCTAGACGTATGTTCACTCTGGATGCTGGAATTCTACTATGAATGCTGCTATGTATGCTAAAGGAAAAGGTGTTGTTGCAGACATTGAAATTTGGCACAAATCCATTGGACATGCTGAAATTAATGCAGTCCAAAGGGCTGGTTACAGGTTTGCCTACATTTAGAGTTGCAGAATTTCATAAGGTATGCGAAGCATGTCAGTTTGGTAAGCAGGCAAGACAACCCTTTTCACATGACAGAGATGTAAGCAGAAATATCCTTGATGTTATGCATACAGACATTTGGGGGCCTACACAAAATGTATCTCTTGGAGGCAGTTCATACTTTGTCACATTCATTGATGATTGTTCTAGAAAGCTGTGGGTATACTTTATGAAGGAAAAGAGTGAAGCATTTGAGCACTTTAGAACTTTCAAGGCTGCAGTTGAAAGAGAAACAGGCTTGAAAGTAAAGTGCTTAAGGTCAGATGGAGGGAGAGAGTACCTCTCAAATGAGTTCAGTGATTTTCTGAGGTCTCATGGGACAATTCACATGTAGGTATACCCCACAACAAAATGGGTTTGCAGAAAGGAAAAACAGGCATATTGCAAAAGTTGCACGTGCCTTGATGGGGCTGAAAAGAATATGCCTAAGCATTTTTGGTCTGAGGCTCTTCATACTGCTATTTATATTATGAACAAAACCCTCACAGCTGCAGTTCATGATATGACTCCTGAAGAATGCTTTAGTGGAAAGAAGCCTGATGTATTGCACTTGAAAGTGTTTGCTGCATTGTGTATGTTCATGTGCCAGATGAGTTGCAGAAGAAACTCAATCCAAAGGCTGAAAAGTGTGTCTTTATTGGATACTCTTTAGAGCAGAAAGGGTATCACTGTTACAACCCTATCACATGTAAGTTTAGAGTGAGCAGGGATGTCATCTTTGATTAAATGAGCAGTTGGTATGCATCTAGTGGTGATGCATTGGATGATGATGATGATCATGACACTCATGTGTAGGCTGAAAAGCAAGAATCACGGACTCTTAGTGGACCAGACATCATCTGGTAGTCCTTGGTCTAGGAGACTAAGAAGTACCTCTACATCTTCAGGTGCATCTAGTAGCACTATAAGTAAAGACAAAGGAAAGAATAAAGTGTCAAAAGGCATTAATGCAGTTCTTGATGTAGACTCCAGTGGCTCAGAGAGCTTGGATGATGAGCTTGGAATTCCTTCAGTGAGGACTCCAGGTGTGCAGGAGCACGCGTTAATTCAAAGAATCCATTGAGTGATCCAGTGGTACGCAGGTCTAGCAGGGTGAGATACCCTGTTAAAAGATTTGGTTTTGAAGGTTATGTAGCTCACCATTATGCTTATATGGTGAAACTAGTTGAGGATGTTGGGCCCACATGTTTTGAGGAGGCTGTTGGTCATGCTCATTGGGATGCAGCAATGGATGAGGAGATGGCTGCATTAGAGGCCAATAAGACTTGGGATCTAGTATCATTGCCAAAGGGCAAGAAAGATATTGGATGTAAGTGGGTTTATAAGATTAAGCACAATGCAGATGGTTCTATTAGTAGGTACAAAGCTAGGCTGGTTGCAAAAGGCTATGCCTAGACATATGGCATAGATTATGATGAAACCTTCAGTCCAGTTGCTCGAATGGCAACTGTCAGATGTGTGATTGCTTTGGCAGCAGCCAAAGGTTGGAGGTTGTAGCAAATGGATATGAAGAATGCCTTCTTGCATGGTGATTTGCAAGAAGAAGTGTATATGGATCAGCCAGCAGGTTATGAAGATTTAGAGCATCCCACGTATGTGTGCAGGTTGAAGAAGGTGCTCTATGGCCTCAAGAAAGCACCTAGAGCATGGTCTAACAAGATCATAGAGTATCTTGTCAATATTGGCTTCTATGTTTCTGATGCTGATCACTCACTTTATGTGAGAAAGGGAGATGCAAGTTTGGTCATCATAGTCATCTATGTGGATGACTTAATTATTACAGGTGATAGTGATAGTGGGATTGCTGAAGTCAAGGATTTTTTGAAGAAGAAGTTTGAGATGAAGGATTTGGGTGAGCTAAGACACTTCCTTGGCATTGAGGTGATCATATGTGATGATGGTATATGGCTCTCCCAAAGACAGTATGGCTTGGATATGTTGTCCAAGTATGGTATGACAGCATGCAAACCACTTTTAGTCCCGTTGGAGCAGAATGTAAAGTTGAGTGCTGATGTTGGGGATGAGATAGAAAACCTTACTATGTTCAGGAGGATAGTGGGGAGTTTGATCTACATGACCATTACAAGGCCAGACTTGAGCTACTCTGTTGGTCTTGTGAGTCAGTTTATGCAAGTACCTAGAAAGCCACATTTGGATGCAGTCAGATGCATATTGAGATATGTGAAGTCTACATTACATTATGGAATTTTCTATGAGGCAGGTATAGATGTACAGGTGTTTGGATACACAGATGCAGATTGGGCTGGTAGTATGTCTGATAGAAGATCTACCAGCGGATACATGTTCTCTCTTGCTAGTGCAGCAATTGCTTGGAGCAGCAAAAAGCAATCTACAGTTGCTTTGTCGAGTATAGAGGCTGAGTATAGAGGTGCTGCTATTATAGCATGTGAGGTAGTATGGCGGCAAAAGTTATTGGCTGATTTAGATGTGCAGGTGGAAGGTGCAGTTGTCATTTATTGTGACAACATGAGCAGTATACAGTTGGCTAGGAACCTTGTATTCCATGCGAGGACAAAACATATTGAGGTACACTACCACTTTGTAAGAGAGAAGGTACTAGCAGGTGAGATTGACTTGGTGTGTCAGCACACAGGATCAGATAGCAGACATCTTCACAAAGGCATTGTGTACAGAGAAGCTTCAAAAGTTTCGAAGCTTACTTGAAGTTGCAGAGATGCAATTGAGCTTGAGGGGGAGTGTTGAGATGACAAGCTCAACACATGTAGACATTGATGATGGACCGCCTGGTTAGATGGGTCCACACGTCTACACTTAGCACGTTGGTGGTCATTATGACTCTCACATGGCCCACTGACTCATTACTTATTATATTCAGGTTGTTACATCTATTTACAGCTGGCATAGTTATAGCGCCAGTCGACTAGTGTAGTCGGTTATGCATTGTTTGACTTAGTAGGCCACTTTTCTTTATGTTGTATCTTATCTATACTTTGTGTACATTGTAAAGAGGGTGGAAGAAGAAGAAAAAAACCAAAAAGAAAACGTTTTGGCCTCCATCTCTCTTCTTGTCTCTTGAATGAGCTTCTCCTTGTGCATTCTGTGTGTGTCGGTGTAGCATCTTGAGCAATTCCCCCCACCATGCGATTCTTGACACTCAGTGGAGTAACTTGTGACCTCAAGCTACCACTCCAAAGTTTATCAATAGAACCATGACTAGGAGACTCGTATGGTCCACTCAATGTCTGTGACTACTGATCTATTTTCTACGTATCCATAGTCTCATGCTCATCAATCCCAACTACATTATGCACATTAGTACATATGCTACTCATTTAATTAAAAAAATATGTTTGCTAACTCTTAGCTCATGTGTATAGGGGCTATAGCATCTATATTCCTTATGTTCAAGATAATATTCAAAAAATACACATTTCTTTACTTTGGGATCTAGTTTACTATGCAAATCATTGGGAATATGCATATACGCAATGCATCCAAATGGGACGAATTTGACTTTCTACCTATATAGTGTCTTAGTGTGTACAACAATAGTGGGTGTCATGTTCATAATGTATATACCAGTAGTAATTGCTTCAACCTAATGGTAATGTGGCAAGTTTCTTTCTGACATTAATGTATGATCCACCTCTGCAATATGTTTACTTTTTCACTCAACAACTTCATTTTGCTATGGAGTATATCTACATTTATATTGTCTATGTACACTAATTTTTTGCAACAACAAAAAAAAAAATCATTGGAGAGATATTCTTGTTGAGAAATAAGAAAAAAGCTTAAGCCTTATTCATGGTTGTAAAGTGTGTGTGAGAGACTTGTAACAATAGAGGATTGCAGAGAATATAGTATGAGAAGAATAATGAAGGAGAAGAGAGCATGTAGCTCCTGACCACTACTTACTCTATCATGGTCTTCCACTACTTGAAGTTTGTTAGTTGGTATCAGAGCCTGACATGATCTGTGACATTCGTCAAATGCAAATGTTGTACTGTGAATGGAATAAGCCCAATTCTTGAAAGCAATCCTCAATGCTTGAAAGATCAGGGGCAAGGTGCAGATGCCAATGTTGATGCTGATGCTGCTGCACACAATTTTTCTATGTGATTAATGCCCATAGCTTCTTCCTTGCCTTATCAACTGTGACAAGCCTCCCTCTGGGCATGAGGCTCTTACAGTATTCATACCTGTTTACGGCTACTTTTCAACCTCAATCCTATTTGATGGAATTTTTTGGTCTTCCAAAACCAAAGAAGCACCTTCGTTCAAGTCAAGATGGGCCAATTTTTTAGGGGGAGTGTGGACAGGATGAGCTACACCCATGACTGTCAAATGTGGCAACAAGAAGGCATAAGAAAACAACAAATCGATGTGGCATCCTAGTGATTATCTCGTCATTATGCACTATTAGGTTCAATAATCACTCCTTGCAATCAAAGGTCTCTTGTCATTGGTTACAATGATTTTTTTCTCCATCTCTTCCGATGCTAAGTCAGCAGAACTTCTGTTATCGAAAATAACCAAGGCTTGGCCATATGGACATGTTGAGCATTATATCCAATTTGCACCATATTCGCTATTGTTAAAACAATGATAGAAGCATGACAGTCGCTTCAAAGGACAGGAAATCCCCCTTAAAACAATATCTCTATGATGAGACATCAGCTAATCAAGAACCTCCATATGCTTTCTATTCGTCAGTTTACCTAGAAGCACTTTACTAGAATAGAGTACAAGATCTATATGCTCCTAAAGAAGCTTTGCTAGATGCATCTTTGGAATGGATAAGGTCATTGGAGATGAAACTTGCAGAAACATGAAAGGCATTGCAAGTTGTCTTGGAGAAGCAAATTGAGCTGCATCATTGTCTTGAAGAGTTCAAGGAGATGAAATGGAAGAGAAAAATGAATTGTTGGTGAAGCCATTGCAAATCAGAAACTATTGTTGTGACTTGATATGGAGGTCATAGAAAGAGTGCACCATGAAGCTACATCTCTTTTAACTAAAAATGTAATTGGTAACTCAAATTTATTGCCACAATGGCATGTTAAATAAGTGTCCAGAGTTGAGCATTCTTATTGTAGGCCAGTTTTATGCCATTTTCGAGTGCCATTTTGGAGGCAAAATAATTTGCAAAAAATTTACAATTTTTTTTTCTAGCTTTAGCTTGACTGGGACTTCATTATTGGCACAAAAAATATAGAAAAATAGCAAAGAAATTGGTCAATTTTAAGCTCGTATTTTGATGCCTTTTGGATAATATGAGCACTATTTGAGCTCCGTTTTGGATGTTTCTTGATGGGCATCATGTATGAATGTATATAACAACATTTGAGCTTATGTATAGTAGCCATTCTCTTGGAAGGGAATTTACATGAAATTTTTGGGCTATTTTTAGTGCATTTCTGTTCATGAGATACACTTACATCGTTAGACAAAACCCTAGACTTTCTTAGACGCAAATCACACGTGATCCGGTGCATTAGAACTAAGTACTAGTTGCCAGGAATAAAGAGAGATAAAAGTCATTTAGGAGGTACAACTATACTAAACTCACAATGTGCATGATGGTTAAGGTTGATTGGGAAATCCTACATAGAATTGCACTAAGAGAATTGAAAGGATTGCATGAATCTAGACTGCATCTTGAAAGTCTAAATGAAGAATCATGTGTTGCCATGTGTGTTAACTGAGCTTGGTTGGAATTAGAGATTAAAAGACCCTTGGTTGGGTTGCAAATAAGGCATGCCCGTTGCCTTGACTGACCAGCTAATGCTTAAGTTAGAGATTAAGATACCCTAAGTTAAAACCCAAGGGAAAAGGGCAAGTCAAAATTAAGTTATCTTACCAAGACCATTTGCTTACAAAATCTTGTTTTGGAATCGGATGCTGGGAGCATTCGAAAAAAAGGGAGTCACACATTAGCGACCTCCGAAATGTTTGTGCTTGTACTTAGGTACATTATTTGATCTCTCTGATTAAGGAACTAATTCAAGGAAAACACTTAATGCTTCAAGTTGAAAGCCTGGAGGGAGAGGTAGGGACAGTTACCTCCGATTGTCGGCCTGGCCCTATCTAAGGGGGTTGATAGCCGCGTCGGGTATATGGACCTAACCCACCACAAGAGGTCTCTCCGTGGGTACTGCTTGGAGCGAGAGGACGCTTGGGTGCCAGGGGAGGCTCTGGCTGTAAATCCCTTGCCTTCGGATCCCGCATAAGAGGCCAACGTGACTCGAGATGGGATCTTGAGGCTCGTGTACTAGTCAACGAGCGAAACTTGGAGCAGCAATCCAGTAGATTGCTAGGATAGCGTTCGGGTGTGATATTGGATGTATTCCAGGATTTTGATAAATAAGAGCAGTTATTGGAGAAAAAGGAACTTGCTTGGCATTGTTTTTGTGTCAGTGCCTAAGTTACGTGTGAAGGAACCCGTGAGTAATTTGCTTCATTAAGGAAGCCGATTTTGCATGTCAAAATGTAATGTGTTAGGTAATTAGATAACTAAAGCAAAGTAAGGAAAGTGCGATGGACATGATTTAGGTTCGTCCTATGGAAGGGTGGTCCCAATTAGCTGGGAACTTTTCTCAAATGACGAGATAATAAGACAATGAAGACCTAGTGTCAGTAGATGTAGAATTTCCAGTTTATTCTGTTTTAGGGGAAAGGAATGGGGCTATGCTGTATGGCAGAGAGGTTGAGCTTTGCATCCCTCTTGTTTCCCATTCTCCATGAACCAAGTACAGCTTGAAACCACTTAGTCTCTGTTGTCCCTACGAAAGGTGGTACAACTAGAGCTCGACACTAGCTCCTTCCTAGAGACTTTGCTGATAGGAAAGAAACCCTGACCTCGATCCCAAGTGGGAACGGCTAGACACTTCCGCTCGGGGCAAACTCGAGAAGACCTAGATCACAAACCCTGTATCATTCCTTGCAAGTGCTAGACGGAGCCTTCTGGACCCTCCTCCCGATGGGCTACTAAGACGTGTCCCACAAGCGGACAAAAGCAGGCACGTTACATCCCACGAGCATCATCATCACTACTCTCATAAGAATCCAAGTCCACTGCAATCTTGGGCTTGTACTATGATTCATTTTATAGCCTTTTGCTCCATCTTCCTCAAATCATTAGGAACATGAACATAACAAACACATCCAAAAACCTTGAAGTAAGCAACAGTGGGCGTCTTGCCATACAGCTTTTCATATGGTGATACATGATGAGTCAATGTTGTAGGTGTCCTATTCATGATATGTACTATAGTATGCACTGCCTTTGCCCAATATGTCAATGGCATATTCATTTGGGTCATCATTGCCCTAGAAATTTCTACAATGATACAGTTCTTCCTTTCTGCCACACCTTTTGTTGAGGTGTGTACATGCATGTCACATGTCTTTTGATTCCATGATCTCTCAAAAAATATGAAAATTCATATGACATATGATCTCCTCCATTATCAGACCTCAAGCATTTTATGTAACAACCAAGCTATTTTTCAACCATAGCTTTAAACTCCAAAAATCTTTCAAAGGCTTCACTTTTATTTCTTCACTCTCCCGCTCCTTCTTTTCCTCTCTCCTTCTCCTTCTTCTTCTCTCTCCCACTCATTTTCCTCTCTCCTTCTCCTTCTCCTTCTCTCCCTCTTCTTCCTCTTCTCTCTCTCCCTCCCTCTTTCTCTTCTCTCCTTCTCCTTCTCCTTCTCCTTCTCTCCCTCTTCTTTTCTCTCCTCACTCCTTCTTCTATCTCCTCACTCCTCTCCCACTACTTCCCTCTCTCTACCACTCCTTCTTCTTCTCTCCTTCTCCTTCTCACTCCCTCTTCCTCCTCTTCTCTCTCTCCCTCCTTCTTTCTCCTCTCCTTCTCCTTCTCCTTCTCTCCCTCTACTTCCCTTCTTCTTACTCTTCCTCACGAGGCCCACGCAGTTGGTGATCTGAGGGAGGGTGGATTATGGTTGTAGTCTAGTGCCGTTTCAGCAGCACGGTAGGTGACCAGAGGGGAGTGTGGTTGTGATCATGGCCCAGGGCCGCGCCCAATAGCACAGCGAGTGATCAGAGGGGGGGTGGTTATGATCGAGCCCATGGCCTATTTCAACAGAACCGGGGGGGGGGGGGGGGGGGGGGGAACGCCCAATCGGAAGGCCTAGGGAGGAGTATGCAGCACCCAGCGAGGGGAGGGGGAAAACCCTTAACTAACAAGGGGGGAGGACTTCGATCATATGGTCAAGGGGGGTGGTATAGCAGATGGGGAGGGGTGACATGATGACGTAGCCTCCTCTCTCTCTCCAAGGGAGGGGAGAAGCCTCCCCTCTATAAGGGGAGGGGAGGAGGTAGGTAGGATGGCCACCCCTCCACCTGGAGGTTGCATGCCTCCCCCCCATCATCTACCACTCCCACTCTCTCTCCCCCTCCCCCGACTGCTGTCGGCGGGGAGAGAGGGGGGAGTAAAAAATTTTGAACTAGAGATAAAAAAAATTCATTTTCTTTTAAAATTTTTAGGGGAGGGTTCCTATGGCCCATTACATGGGAAGAAAATTTCGGCAAATGGTAATCTTGGAAATTAGCACTTCAACAAATGGTAATCTTGGAAATCAACAAATGGTAATCTTAGAAGATATGTCTAGACCTTAGGAGAATGTAGAAAGTAGTGGCAGCTATAGTCCATGGAGTGACAGGATGAGGAGTTCACAAAAGAGTGTGGAAATTGCAAAAGGCAAGAGGCCTATGGCTGAAAGTTTAGAGGATGAATCTATTGATGATGAGTATGGCATTCCTCATGTAAAAACTTTAAGTACTAGAAGTGCAGGAAAATATGTGCCACCACATGCAAGAGTAGTGCACCTTAGTTTAGGAGATCAGAAAGGTTTAGATATCTTGTTGATAGATTCACATATAATGGGTTCATGAAGATGCATTATGCTTATATGGTTTCTTATGTACAACATGTGGAACCTACTTTCTTTGAGGAAGCAGTGGAAAGCAAAGAATGGAGACAAGCTAATGGATGAGGAGATGGATGCGTTGAAGAAAAACAAGACTTGGAATTTAGTGAAGTTACCTCATGGAAAGAAATCAATTGGTTGCAAATGGGTGTAAAACGTTAAGTGCAAATTGGATGGTTCTCTAGAAAAGTATAAAGCAAGGCTGATTGCAAAGGGTTATACACAAACATATGGATTGGATTATGAGGAGACATTCACTCCAGTGGCAAAGATGACTACAGTGAGATTAGTGATTACTTAGGCTTCTATATATGGCTGGAAATTGTATCAAATGGATGTAAAAAATGCATTCTTGAATTGGAATTTAGAAGAGAAAGTGTACATGGATCAGCTTGAAGGGTATGCAAGTCCTAAATATCCACATTATGTATGCAAGTTGAAGAAGGCATTGTATGGAGCTTCGTGTGAGAGGATTAGCAAATTCTTGTGTAGCATGGGATTTCAGCAGAGTATGGTTGATTACTCACTTTATGTGAGACATATAAAGGATGGTATGGTTGTGGTTGTCATCTATGTTGATTATCTCGTTATTACATGTACACTTGAGAGGGAGATTGTTGAAGATAAATAAGGAATTTGAAATAAAGAACCTTGGTCTATTGAGATATTTTTTGGGCGTTGAGGTCATTGATACACCTCATGGTATTTGGTTGGTACAAAGACAGTATTCCTTGGAGATGTTGGAGAAGTATGTCATGACAATATGTAAGCTAGTGGATACTCCCTTGGATTAGAACATCACAACCATTGATGATGGGCAATATTTGGAAGATGTGACTATGTTTAGAAATATGGTTTTGGTAGTCTTATCTAGTTAACCATTACAATGCCATATTTGAGTTATGATGTTGAATTGATTAGCCAATTTATGCAAAGACCATGTAAATCACATTTGGATGCAGTGAGGAGAGTTCTAAGGTATGTGAAGAAGAAAATTGGATTTGGCTTATTCTATGAGAAGGGAATAAAGCCTACCTTGTTTTGGGTATATTGATGCAGATTGGGCAGGTAATTTTATGGATAGGAGATCCACCAGTGGTTATGTATTTTCATTTGTATCAGCCATGGTAAGTTGGAGCAGCAAAAAGAAACCTACAGTTGATTTATCAAGTACAAAAGCTGAGTATTGATGTATTGCATTGGCAACATGTGAGCAAACATGGATGAGATTGGTTTTATGTGACATGGGGATTGAAATTGATGGTGGAGTCATCCTATACTATGACAACATTAGCAACATTATGTTGGCAAAGAACCCAGTCTACCATGCCAAGACAAAACACATAGAAGTGAACTATCACTTTATTAGAGAGAAGCTCATTGATGGAGAGGTTGACTTGGTCCATGTCAAAACAAATGACCAAGTTGTTGATATCTTTACCAAGGCATTAGATAAAGATAAGTTTGAGTATTTTAGGAGTGCACTTGGAATATTACCTTTGCAAGATCATTCTAAGCTTCAGGGGGAGTTTTGAGAAAGTAAAAAAAATCTGAAGCCTTATTCATGGTTGTAAAGTGTGTATGAGAGACTTGTAAAAACAAAAGATTTCAGAGAAGATAGTATGAGAAGAATAATGAAGGAGAAGAGAGCATGTAGCTCCTAACCATTACTTGCTCCATCCTAGTCTTAAGTTTGTCAATTCTCCCTCCATCCAACCTTAGGCATTTAATATACAATCTTCAACAACCAAATCCTTTAAGCTTTTAAAGTGAGTGAACATCTTACTTTTCTCACGTATAAAGTAAACCCATATGTTGTGAGTATGATCATCAATGAAGAAAATATACTCGTAACCACTCAAAGTTGTAGTCTTTGTAGGACCCCACACATTAGAATGTATCAATTCAAGTAGCTTCTTACATACATGCTTTTTGTGCGGAAAAGCATGCCTTGCTTGCTTCCCTGTAATATTTCCGCAACGAAATATTAACGACTCTTGATCCTGTGCAAAAGCAATTTCGAGCGATCTTCCGCAACAACGAAACTCTGGCCTAAGTGCTCTAGCCTTGTGCATTCACAATACCATCCCCGCATGGTGCGTATGAATCCGTGGCTTGAAACCGCAAGCCACCATAGGAACACCCCTTCACGGGAAAAAAAAGGGATAATAATTGCAAAATTTTTTAAAAACTCCCTCCCCTTCAGCCGTTGCATGGCGGGGAGAGGGAGTATGTGTGGAGCTTGAGTGGTGGAGGGGCATGGGGAGGGGAGGCATGCTACTTGCCACTTGTGTGGCTATCCCCCCCCCCCCCCCCCCCCTTCAACCGATATAAACCCCCCCTCCCAAGCTTGGGGGGATAAACATCGTGCTGCTGCCCGTCGTGAGGAGCTGCCCACCTGCTATTGCCGCCAGGACTGCCATGCCGCCGCCTGATGTTGTGCCCCCATCATCATCATTGTTAACCCCAAGTCGAGATGGCGGAAAAAGAAAGGAAAAAGCTGAAAAAAACATGGAAAAGGAGCAAAGACACGCAGGTGATCTCTAAAGCTAAGCCAGGGCAAAAAGCGCAATTTTAAATGAAAGGCGCCTCAAAAAACTTGGAAAACTCCTGTAAAAGAGCGCTAGGATCCCTCCTGTGCCAATTGTAAAATATTAGACGGGTGTAGGCTAGAGGCATAAGGCTAGAACAGGGAAATGGAAAAAGGACCTTGCCACAATGGCCGGTCATGTAAAAAAGGGATGGGTGCCCATGGGATTTTAGGGCTTGTATATAAAGTTCAAAAAATGAATGGAAGCTCATTCTTTGGTGTGTGGCTAACAAGAGCACTCTTCTTCTTCTCTTCTCTTCATCTTCTTGCTTATGTGTGCTCTTGAGAGAGGGAGTGTGAGAGTGTGAGGGAGTGAGTATGTGAGAGTGAGGGATCAAGAGGGTGAAGCTCTTCACCATCTCCTCTTCTCTTCTTCTCTTCTCTTCTCTTTTCTCGCGTGCGCGGCTATGGAGGATGGATCTTGGAGATGGAGGAGGCTTGAGGATGCTTGAGCTCGCATTTAGGATCGTGGAGCTATCGGGGTGTGCGAGAGAGGAGGCAACTTGTATCGGCATCAAGGTAAGCTCACTACACTCATAGGATCGACGTCGCGTCAGCTAGGTGAGAGATAGCCATTAGAGCTCGCTTGAAACACTTGAAGCAATAAGCGGTCCGTGGGTCTTGTTGATTGAGTGTGAGCTCCCATTACATTTTGGTTCCATTGCTGGGACCAACGGATTCAAGATTGAGCACTTGCGCGCCTCGTATCGAGCATCAAAGTAAGGGATTCATCCCCGAAACGGAGCTTGAGATAGGTAGGAAGTTTGGGTGTTTTTGATCTTCAAAACAAGTAAGTATTTTGGGATATTTTGCTTGTTTGATGATTGGGAAACATGGAGAAATTATTTCAGTTTTTTACTTTCGATTCTTGTTGCATTTAGCGTAGGTTGGGATTAGGAAATCGCACCGGAGAAGGGTAGGGTTTATTGTTGCAAAACAAGGCAAAAATATTGCAAAAAATGGTAAAAAGCTTTCTAGTGATGCCTAAGATTGGCAAGTGAGTGATTGGGGGCATCAACACCATACCCGGGAAGGGGTATAAGAGCCAAGAGGCCAAGGGAGAGCTCATTTGTGACCATTTCAGTGAGAGAGAGAGAGAGAGAGAGAGCCATCGCATGATTCGATCTGATCGCACCATCGATGTGCCTACCACTCTATTCACGTATATGAATCCCTTCCCATATCCCCCTAGATAGGATCTGGAGGTTTATGCTTGCTATGATTGATTAAATCGCAAGAATCAAGCAAAATTGACCTCTCGCTGTCGACATCACGCCGCGTTCGGCCCGTTCGAGCGGTTGCTTCTGGGTTGAGTCCCAGAATCGGCCCTCAGCCCTCTTTCGTTCGGCCCACTCGGCCCGAAACCCTAATCGGCCCTCGGCCCAGACCTACTTGGCCAGTCCGAGTTGACCATTTGGACCATCGACTAACTCAGCCCATCTGAGCCAAACTGTCCGAGCCATAGGATTCAGCCCTCGGCCCAAGTGCCTCGGCCCGTCTGAGTCTACCCTGTTCGAGTCGCAAACTCAGCCCTCGGCCCATGTACCTCGGCCCGTTCGAGTGACCCACTCAGACCCTGCGATTCGGACCAGTTGGGCCAAGTGTAAATTTTTATCAAATTCTCAGAAATTTGACTTGACCCGGCTAGAGCTCAGCAGTGCAAACTGTCAAAGTCCTTCTGACGCTCAGAACTTGATTCTGGCACACGGAATAGATGAAATCGTAGGGAGCAGCAGCTTAGCAGCTTGAAGTAGGCAGCAGCGAGACCTAGAGACCTAGACGCAAAACGCTGAGCAGTTAAAACCTGATTGGCCAAAAACAAAAGAGGCAACATATTAGAAAAACCCTGAACCCTGTCAAGGCGGCCAGAAAATTGAGCAACAAACCTATCAGGCCCGAAACAAAGCGAGAATGCGACGCTTCGAGATTGTTTGCTGCACTCACCTTGAATTTCCACACTTGAATGCAATTAAGAAAATTGAAAGCCTGATTGAGCACAAGTTCACGAGAAGCGACACACACATTGAGTGAACATAAATTGAGGATTGTATTCAATAACTGAAGGAACTCACTCAAATAAACTACTCAAGGAATCCATCCATAGGAGAGGACCCAAGACGTAGACAAACCATCAACGCGTGAAGTAGGACCAAGCAGGTGGTGTCAACGATGTGGATTTGACAAATCTACTCAACCTGATCGACAGCTTGGTGGAGCACGACAACACAACTATGGCAGAAGGAGGCTTAGACCATAGGTCTAATGAGGAACTTGACTTGAACGTCTTCTCGGAGGCTATTCAGCAAGCTGGTCAGCAGTAGCTATGATGCACATGCCCGGTACGAGCACCGCAGCAGGATGGCAGACGCTATCATCGCAGACCTAGAGGAAGAGAGAAAACTAGCCCACAAGGCTTTGCAAAGCATAGTTGAATACAATAGGGACTAGCAGGCTAGGAGCCAAAGGCAAAGCACGGAGTTGCATGAGGTACAACGAGTGTTGAACTTAGCAGGAACAGATCACGAGAGAGCCCTAGAAGGAGGATGTTGAGTGAGCTTCTCATGAAGCGACTACTAGATAACACGGCAGCAGAGCAAAGTGTCGCGGCACTAGCAACATCGCTGCTCACAGGATTAGGAGCGAACCAAGGCTCAAAGAGCTAGTCTAAAATCCCTATTGTTGCCAAGCAACTCGACAAATACCAACCCCACGAGGATCCATACAGCTTTGTAGAGCAGTTCGAGCAAGTCTGCGAAGCCAATGGCCTCAATGACCTAACTCAATGCTCTCAAGCATTTGGGCTCTGCTTAGGTGACAAGGGAAGGACTTGGTATACAAGCCTAGATGCCGCAGAATGAGCCAACTTCAGTGGCCTCAAGGATTTCTTCATTAAGAGATTTGTCGAGCCTGGATACTCCGATCTAGTACGCTTGATGAACGTCAAGCAGAAAGAGAAGGAGGACATTTGCGACTACGTAACCCATGTGAGGAGTCTCTTCAAGAGAATCCCTATGGGCGAGCGACCGACTGAAAGAGTAGTTTCGACTGTATTCATCAGTGGAATTCAATATGAGGAGTTATATAAGGCTTTGGCAGGCAATTCGAGCTTGCAGCGAGACGTGCTAGCTAGAGTGTTTGACGAAGCCATTAGAGTCGATGATCGGCTGAAGAAAGAGCGGGGAGCTCTAGGAGCTCAAACCTAGAAGAGACCAACTCGCAAAGCTTAGAGAGAGCGTCAGCCTCTAGTGAGCGATCAGTCCCATCATCCCAAGATAAGGGGAAGGCCACCAAGATGGAACCAAGACTTGGCTGATGTAAAGATGGAGTTAGCCAAGTCGCGAGACATGTTGAGACGACCAATGCACCCACACATCCAATGCATGTATTGTGGCAGAAACCACTTGCCAACTGAGTGTCATGACCCTAGGTCAAGACCTTGTGCTAACTGCAGTAGGTTCGGTCATGACGTCGTGCATTGTAGATTACCAAGAAAACTTCCGTACTCGCAACCCTATGGCCAGCCTTACCTAGCAAATAGGCCGCAACCATTCTTCATAAGGGGAACCCCATTGGCCCTTCCTGCACCTAACGGCATTAATCCAGTTGTTCCTAGGATGGACATAAACCCTACTGACATACCTTGACCACCTAGTCCTTACGTGACCCATCCACCGAGCGAAGCTCCAATCCACTACGTGGAAGAACCAAATGAGGAAGAAACTTACATATGCCCTTAGGTCTCGCATGATGATGAGGGCAACGCTATCCTCATGGATTATCGCCCCCTGCTGGTGATGGCATTAGGAAGAGGACGAGGTAGAGGCCTAGGAGGTCAGACACAGGATCCAATCATCTGTTGGACTTGTGGTCACCCAGATCATGTCTCATCACGCTGCCCTGAAAGAGAGCAGCAAAACAGAGACAAGGCTGACCAAAGGTGTGCTGAGTGTGGAATCACTCATCTCTCTTCGTCGATTGCCCAAGGCGAAAGCCATATTCTAGCTCAGTCAACGTACCATCTGTCCCATTGGGGATGTTTGGTGTCGAGAACCTCGATGGGGAGGCTACACCTATCCCATTGCGGGTCATGACCCATGCCCAGACAAAACAGGCCGGCACATCACTGCCAGGACCTAGCAACCTTGACGCAGCTTTGATAGGGAAGAAAAGTCGCAGGCAGAAGAAGAAGAGGTCGGAAGCTAAAATTGCACTAAAAACAGAGAGTGCTACAACTCTGGCTGCTGGAAAGAAGGTCTCTGACGCAGAGGCAGAGACTTCAGCCCCTAAGACATCGAAAAGAAAAGTGCTAAGGTAGAGGAATATCCGCATTCGAAGTGATAGTTAGAGGCCATAGAAAAAGTGAAGGAATGGGTGAAAGAGGCTCAAGAGCATCTAAAAGACGCTGAGCCCATCATAGAGGACAAGATCGCGATGATCTCTCCAGCATAAGCACACCAATCTCATCTCCTCAACCAAAGTCGGGAGAAGCAACTGCACCACAAGCAGTGCCACTAAGGCCAAGCCTTGATGCTACAGGGCCGCAGATCAGTCAGAGGCCATTGGCCAGGACAATCTAGGTTAGGAGAAAAACGAGCACCCAACGATCTCCTGACCACGTTGGTGACTACCCCTGTAACACTTAGCCTGGGAGATCTGCTTAGGCAGCATCCCACCCTATGTCAAGATCTTAAGCAGTGGGTTGAAGGGTCACAAGAGCATGTCACGGCAGACCCTCATGACCATGAGGCAAAGACTCAAATATTGAGTTTGACGCTGCACTCTATGCCTAAATCCTTACACGTCAATGCCTTTTGGGAAGGTTCCAAGATGCATGCGGTCTATTACCGGTTCTAGCCCTAGGCGATACAACGAGAAAGGGAATCGTGGACACGGGAGCTGGGGTTAGTGTGCTTAGTCACGCGGTGCTTCAAACTTGGGAAAACCCGCCTGTCGAAACTGCTAGGTTTAATGTCACATTAGCAAATGGTATGAGAGTCAAGCCATTCGGGGTGCTTAAGAATTGGCCAGTGAAGATCGCAGGTGTCCAATTCTCTGTGGACTTTATAGTCATGAAGCGAGTGGACTACGATATCCTATTAGGCCGACCCTGGATGCGCAATGCTAGAGTCATCAAAGATTGAGGTAACGGCTTGATCTTCCTTGGCAATAGAATGGCTGCTGTGAGAATAGAGATGGATACTTGGAAGACCTCACCAGTCGACTTAGATGCCATCTCTGCTATGCTCAAGGGTAACACCCAGGTCAAGAAGTCCTATGGGCCCTTGACCAAGTATATCCCATGCCCAGAGGATGAGCAGGATTGGATGCACATCCTTGCTACAATCGACCTGCCGTTCTCAGATCATGAGGCATATGAGCAAGCCATCAAAACAATTGGCAAGTCTAATGACACACCCTCTGTACCAGTCTGCATGATGGCAAGAACCCTTCGTGGGAAACCTAAGCTTGTCAACTTCCAAGTCCCAACCAACAAAGAGGACTCCAGGAGATACTGGAATACTTAACGGACAAGCTAGCTAGCAATCTAGCTACAAATTTCAAACCACTCTAGGATCTCTTAGATGAATCCAAGTGGCAATGGACCAGAGTGCATGACTTAAACCTCATGTATAACTGGGCCCTAGTTCCTGACCAACGACAAGAGATATACCAAGCCCTAGGAGACGATGAGTAGTCTAACGAAGAGGATTCTAACAATGAATATGAAGACTGCCAATCCTTCAGTGACGAAAGTGAGGGTGAGGTAGATACCATGGAATACGACACTGAAGGACAAGAAATAGAGGAAATACGAGCAGACTCCAAGCCGCAGAAAAAGAGTATCTTCAGGATAGAGTGAGGAGTCATGCACATGGAATGTGATCATGCCTGGTTGGAACACGTAGGAGACATAGACCTTGAGCAAGCAAGCCTAGCCCAATCAGGAATGACATCAGTGCTTAGGACAGAGTCACCGTCTGAACTGCGCCCACCAGGGGAGACCACCTCTTCTAGCGAGGACGAGGAGTTCGACTCTGAGTTGGAGGTTAGTTCGGATAGTGATCCAGAAATCCCTAGGCTACCCATGGCCAGACGCACCAAGGGGGACCTACCCATCCACCTGAGGCGCAGACGATTAAGGTAGAAAAAGGCAAAACAACCCAGGGATACACGAACGGAAGAACAATGAAAACCGCATGACCTCCCTAAGCGATTTACGAAATTCAAAAAAGGGGATAGGGTAGTAGTTCTGTTAGGTGCCAAGTGTCAAGGGCAAACGAGTGAACCGATTGAGGGACTAGCAAACGTCAAGGAGGTGAACCTAGCCCAGGAAGGGGAAACACCCCGACCAGTCTTCATTGCAGATGACTTGACTGAGGAAGAAGAAATGAGTCTTGCCACTCTCTTGCGAGAGTACATAGATATGCTCGCCTGGTCCTTAGAAGAGCTTAAGGGGGTAGATCCGAGTGTCATGACTCACAACATACCCATGACTCCAGACACAACGCCGGTCAAGAAGCGACCGTACCCTATGAATCCAAAACACGCTCATGCTGTCAAAGAGGAGATTGATAAGCTGATGAGAGCGGGATTCATTTACGAAATTGAACACACAGATTGGGTATCGCCCATAGTCATCGTGATGAAGAAGAATGGAAAAATCCAAGTGTGCGTCAATTACAAGAAGGTGAACACTGCTACTAAGAGGGACAACTATCCATTGTCATACACCGAGCACATGCTTGAGAGAGTGGCAAGCAAGGAAGCCTACAGTTTTTTGGACAGCTTCTCAGGGTACAACTAGGTGCAAGTGCATCCTGCGGACATGCACAAGACTCCTTTGCCACTGAGCAGGGCGTCTTTGCTTACATAGTCATGCCCTTCGGGTTGACTAATGCCCTTGCCACCTTCCAACGCCTCATGTGCACCATCTTTAAAGACATGCTTTGCAAGGAGTTGGAAGTCTTTGTCGACGACCTCTGTGTCCACTCGACCTGGATCAAGCACTTAGACAAACTCTGCACAGTCTTTGAGCGGTATCGCTTATATCATCTCTCCTTGAACCCCTTAAAGTGCCAGTTTTGGGTAAAGCATGGATGTATCTTAGGGCACGTGGTGTCAAAGAATGGCATTGCCACTGACTTCTTGAAAGTCAAGGTTATTGTTGACCTTCCACCCCCAATCAACTACAAGGGAGTTCAATGCTTCTTAGGCCATATGGGGTACTATCAACGGTTTGTACTAAACTATGCATTGATCGTCAAACCTTTGTACAAGCTGCTAATCGTCTTCGAATGGACCGAGGCATGCCAACGAGCATATGAAGAGTTGAAAAAGGCTCTAACCACAACACCAATTCTACGAGCCCCAGATTGGACCATTACTTTCCACGTGCATATCGATGCTTCTAAGTTTGCCGTGGGGGTAGTGTTGTGCCAACCTGGCAAACACAACTTAGACTATCCAGTGAGATTTGCTAGCAGACAACTCACTGAGACAGAAATAAACTACTCGACGACAGAAAGAGAAGGATTAGCCATGGTGTTTGCTGTGAAGAAATTATGGCACTATCTATTGGCCACACCTTTTACCTTTTCTGTGGACCATCAAGCCCTGCTCTATCTAGTAAACGAACCTTGCGCTACAGGATGCATAGCTCGGTGGCTCCTTCTGCTCTTGGAATTCGACTTCTCCGTGGTTGTACGAAAAGGAAAACACCACTACATGGCTGGCATTCCCATGGGAGAAGCCGCTGGACAAGGCATTGTTGACGAATTACCCGATGCCAATCTATTTAACTTGTCCAGTGAGAGAGATTTATTCAAGGATGATCTAACGCCATATTGGGCGGATGACATAGTCCAAGTGCTTGAACACGGATTTCCTGATCGACCGATAGAAAAAGCCCGACTTAGGCGATTAATCCTTAAGATCCAGCTCTATCAACAGCAGCTGATCGCAGACCAACTCTATAGGTTGGCGCAAGACGGATTGCTGCGCAGATGCGTATGCAAACATGAGATGCACGATGTGCTCTCAGAGACACACATCGGCATTGTTGGAGGGCACTTTAGCGGAGATATGACAGCACGAAAGGTGTTGCAATCTCAACTGTGGTGGCCCACGCTTTTCCGCAATGCAGCATGATTTGTCAAGCATTGTGATGAGTGCCAATAGACAAAAGTCCTGATTCACAAGGATCAGATGGAGTTGACCCCAGTTATTGCACGACAACTCTTTGAAAAATGAGAAATTGACTTCATAGGACCCATCAGTCCTGCGGCACAGTATTCATAGGCCAAGTACATCATTGTGGCCACGGACTACCTCACAAAATGGGCAGAGGCAAGAGCGACATGAAAAAATGATGCTAGGATGACTGCCAAGTTCTTATGGGAGCAAGTGATCTCGTGATTCGGTTGCCCCATCGAACAGGTCAGTGACCAAGGCACGCACTTTATCAACAAAGTGATAGCGCATCTCCTATCCACATTTCTCATCATCCATCACAAATCCTTGCCATACTACCCTCAGGAAAACGGTCAAGCAAAATACACGAATAAGATTCTTGTCAATGTCCTGACCAAGGTGGTCTCAGGCTCACGCAGTGACGACTAGGACAACAAGCTGATGGCAGCTTTGTGGGCTTACCGCATAGCTTATAAAACGGATGTCGGTCAAACCCCCTTCAGGATGATCTATGGAACTGAAGCGGTTCTACCATTAGAATTCTTCATTCCTAGCCTGAGAATAGCACTTTAAGAACAATGGGAAGGGAAGGAGGCATGGACGCAACGCCTGGTCGAACTCGAATGCCTCTTAGAGACTCACCTTCTAGCCACCCATGCGCTTATATGTGAGAAGGCCCGACGCAAGAGTTGGTTTGACAAGCATGTCAAGTAGCACAAATTTGAACATGGCACTTAGTGCTCCTCTACTTAGTTAAGGGGCATAAGCAGAAAATGAAATTTAGAGGTCTTGGACCTTTCAAAGTTCGTGCGATCAGCTGCACAAGCACTGTTGAGCTCGAGACCTTAGACAGTGAGGGCATAGGCTTCTTCAATGGCAGTCGTGTCAAGAAGTACTACCCTCCCACCTATCCTTTGCACGAGCCCTTGATGTTAGAACCGCCTGTCAAGATACGAGTGGCCACAATCACCAAGATCGATGATGAGGATGAGGAAGTCGTAGAGCTCGCATACCTCCATATCATGGTCACTGCAAAACAAACATGCGCTTTCAATGCTTTGATTGACGAGGGAGCAAACTTCAATGTCTTAACTCACGATCATTGGACTCAACTTGGCAAACCACCACTTCAACCCACTAATGCAAAATTAAGCCCATATGGGGCCCATTTCTATGTACTTCTCGACAAGTGCAGAGCCGCCGTTTCTATCGAGTCTGAGACTGTCCCAATGATTTTTTACGTGTTGCCAAATGCTAAAAATGCAGGCATGGAGTCACTGCTGGGGCGAACTTTCAAAAAGCAGACTCATTGCAATGTTGATTATGAGTCACAGCACATCCACCTTGCAATAGGCAATGTTCGCACTGTCACAGCTTTCAGCAAGGGCTACGCGACCTCATCACTGTCCGCAACACCACCGATAGAAATATCCGTAACCAAGCCCAAGGAAGGGGATAGTGCGTGGCTGTCAACTCCCAGATTTCATGAATCACAGCCCACAACAACAAAACCTAAGGCCCAACAGCTTAGATTTCAATGGCAGTCTAAGCAGCCGCAACTACCGCCTAGGAGTTGATGCTCCTATCCTCATAAAACCAAAAACTCTAAACCTAGGGGGCCAAGACGCAGTCACAGAAAGCACCGCATGATCAAGCAAAGATGGGTCCCTAAAGCCCTCTTCCATGCGCAAGGCTTGTTGAGATATCGAGCTCCACTCGTGATATGCCAGGGTGACCGTTGTGTATTTATGTCACCGACTTGTCAGTTGCAGATGCGGTTGGTACACCGCCCATGAATAATAGCTAGATGACAGCTATCCTTATCTACTCTAGTTCGTGGCTCAGTTAGTATGCCACCTTAGTTAGTTGAGTTTGGTTTGAGACCCATATATAGGGTTCTTCTATTTCTATGTAAGTGAGTTCTTTTTGGCTTACACAACTAAGAAGAGGAAAATTGTTTTCAGCCTCCACCCTTGTGTGTATCCCCCCATTGTGCAAGCAAGAAAGCTACAAGTGATACTCCTTCCTTCTCTCCCACGATCTTGACATGGTATCAGAGCCTTGTTCATGGTAAGGAGCTCAAGAAAGCAAGCCAAGCTCGCGGTGTTCTCGTAAGAGGAGCAGTGTTGCTTTCATTTTCTGTTTTGGGAGTAGATCTCTGCAGGTAGCACAGCCGAAAATTGCAAGAGTGCATTGTCTCAGGTTGAGGCGCCCTTCGCGGTGAAGCATTGCTCTTCTAATTTCTGAGGAGCAGAGAAATGGTGGTGCATCTTCTTCAGGAGGAACTTCAAAAGAAGTTGTCTTCTACTCAAGTGCTGGAAGAGATAGAGGCAGAGGTAGAGGAGGCCGATTTGGAGGCCGTGGTAGAAATCAGAATATGCAGCAAAACTCAAGAAAACCAGTCCTATGGAGGAGGACGTGGTAACTCTAGAGGCAGGGGGAGCCAAAGAGGTCGCGGTGGATGGCAAAATGCAAACAGTAATGTTGAATGCTAGTACTGTGGTAAAATGGGTCATATGGCTAAAGACTGCTATAAAAAGCAGAATGACATCATGAATGGAAAACTGCAACAAGGGAATTATGCATCTTCTAGTAGACAAGGTGATGACAGAAATGAGCATTTGTTTATGGTGCAGCACATGACCAATTCTGTGACAAGTGTAGATGAAAGCAATGATGTATGGTATGTTGATTCAGGTGCATCAAACCACATGACAGGTCATGCAGAATGGATGGAGGATGCAAGGAAAATGGAAAAACCAGGATTTGTGGAGACTGGTGATGATACTGCACATCCTATTGTGCAGATTGGAAAATTTCCTTTGTCTATGCAGGATGCGAAAAAGAAATACCTGTCCGATGTATTTCATCTCCCGAATATCACCAAGAATCTAGTTTCTGTTGGTCAAATGGTTGAGCAGGGCTTACAGGTCAGATTTAATCCTCATGGATGCTTTGTTGAGGATATAAAAAATAAAGGTCGCTTGATAGCAAAAGGAAAGAAGAAGGGTAGAATGTTTACATTGGATGTAGACATGCCTGAATTGAGTGCAGCAATGTTTGCACATGGGACCGGTGTAGTTGTAGATATTGATATCTGGCATAAACGCATTGGTCATGTTAATGTACAGCGACTTAAATCAATGCAGGCCCAAAACATTGTTGCAGGATTGCCTAAATTCAAGGTTGCAGAAATGCATAAGGTATGTGAAGCCTGTCAGTTTGGAAAACATGCAAGGAAACCATTTCCTAGATATGTTCAAGAGAGTAAGAAGCCATTGGAATTAATCCACTCTGATGTGTGGACTACTAAAGCTGCATCTCTTGGAGGCTGTCATTATTTTGTTACTTTTATTGATGACTATAGCAGAATTGTTTGGGTGTATTTTATGAAAAAGAAAAGTGAATTTTTTGGGCATTTCAAAACTCTTAAAGCTATGGTTGAAAAAGAAATAGGCCTGCAAATAAAATGCCTAAGGTCAGATGGAGGGGGAGAGTACCTCTCAAATGAGTTTGCAAGGTTCTTGCAGGACCATGGCATAAAGCAGCAATATTCATGTAGTCATACCCCACAACAAAATGGAATTCCTGAAAGAAAAAACAGGCATATTGGAGAGGTATCTCGTGCCATGCTCAATGAAAAAGACCTGCCAGATTTTTATTGGGCTGAGGCAGTTGCTACAGCAGTCTACATAATGAACAGGACTCCCACTGTAGCAATACATGGGATGACTCCAGAGGAGAGGTATACTGGTAGGAAACCAAATATTTCTCATTTGAAAATTTTTGGTTGCATTGCCTATGTACATGTGCCAGATGAGTTGAGATCCAAGTTGGATCCAAAAGCTGAGAAGTGTATCTTTATTGGTTACTTTTTGCAGTAGAAAGGGTATAGATGCTATAACCCTTCTACTCGTAAGTTTACAGTGAGCAGAGATGTTGTTTTTGATGAGATGAGTAGCTGGTATAAACTAGTAAATGTGATTGATGATGTAGATGCACAAAATGGTAATGCTGCACAGAATTCACAGCAGCAGTCACAAAATATTAGTGGACCTGGAACGTCTTCTAGCAGTGGTTCACATTCTTCGCCATGGATAGGTAGATTGAGATCAGGAGAATCTTCTCAAAGCAATGCAGATAGTGGTATGCAGGTATCACGAAAAGGAAAAGAGAAGGTAGATCAGCCCATTTTTGATGTGAATGCAGGTCACTCTTATGTGGATGGTGAATCCAGTGGCTCAGAACAGAGCATTGATGATGAGTTGGGTATTCCTTCTATTGTTACACCTGGAGTAAGGAAGATCAGGGATGTTTTGAGAGCACCTGGGAGTGAACCTACTTTGTGCAGGTCTACCAAAGCTAGATATCCTATGGATAGGCTGAAATATGATGGATTTACAGCCATTCACTATGCATATATGGTCAAAGTGATACAAAAACCAGAACCTACTTCTTTTGGGCAAGCCATGGGAAAAGAAAAATGGGAGAAAGCCATGGATGAAGAAATGGATGCCTTGGAAGCAAATGCTACATGGGAATTGGTACCTTTGCCTAAAGGTAAGAATGCAATTGGCTGTAAGTGGGTTTATAAGGTGAAGCACAATGCAGATGGTTTTGTGAACAGATACAAGGCAAGATTAGTAGTCAAGGGGTATGCACAAACATATGGCATTGACTATGAAGAAACATTCAGTCCGATTGCAAGGATGGAAACTGTAAGAGCAGTTATTGCTATGGCTGCATCAAAGGAATGGTCTTTACATCAGATGGATGTAAAGAGTGCCTTCTTGCATGGTGATTTGCAAGAAGAGGTCTATATGGAGCAGCCACCAGGTTATGAGCATGCTATTTATCCTGAGTTTGTTTGCAGGTTGAAGAAAGCCTTGTATGGCTTGAAGCAAGCATCTAGAGCATGGTCTGACAAGATAGGACAGTATCTTGTCACTATTGGCTTTCAGATTTCCAAGGCAGATTTCTCACTTTATGTGAGAAAAATAGAGAAATGTATTATGCTACTTGTCATTTATGTTGATGATTTGATTATGACAGGTGACAGTGATGAAGATATCCTTCATGTGAAAATGCTATTGAAGCAGAAGTTTGAGATGAAGGATTTGGGAGAGCTGCGTTATTTCTTGGGCATTGAGGTGATTAGATTACCAAGTGGGATACAACTCTTGCAGAGGCAGTATGGATTGGACATGCTGTCCAAATATGGGATGACAGATTGTAAGCCTATTTCAATTCCTTTGGAGCAGAATGTGAAGCTGAGCGCAGATGCAGGTGAGCTTCTAGAAGACCCTACTATGTACAGACTGTTACAGGCTAATTTACTGCCTGCGATTTACTCCCTGAAAAACTACTCTACCTGACATTCTGAATCCAACTGACTTACTTTCTGACTGCACTGACTTCATATAACTTTCATACACACATTCCATCATTACAGTACACCTTTACAGAACCATCTGACTTCATTTCAGCAATAAATAACATGAATACTGAAAACAGTTTACCACTTCAAGACAGGGAAACAATATCTGACTCTGAACTGTTCTTCATAACTTCAGTTTCTGCTTACAGATAGACACGCAGACATGATCTACACCCGCATATGCGCTCTGACTTGAACAGTTACATTCGGGGATTGATAACTCCTCACATCCCTTACTTATGACTATTCATTCCAAAAACTTACACCCCTTCATATCTGACTTACCCTAAGGCTTAACTTGACTTCTAAACTCCTAATACATAACTCTAAGGTGTGATGTCAACTCAGTCTTAACACTGGCACACCTGGTGGATACTATTTTCCCAAAATAGTGGACCTGAGCCCACAACATCCCTTGATCAGTTATCAACTAGAAAATACTAATTCAAGTAGTCAGGAATATTTCCTTGTAAAGTGCAGTCGTTGTCAGTTTGGAATAGGATCATCATCATGTCCTCCCCCTTCTTGCTTTGATCTAACATCCTCTGTTTCTGAAGCTGGTTGCTCTTCAAGAAAAGGATTAAAATAATTTTGCACTTCTAGCCAATGAGAATCCACCACTGGCAACTCCTGATTTTCCTCGTGCAAAAACAGTTTTAACCTGAAACCATTCACAGGTTTCTTTAACAGTGTGCCTTGCAAATCCATCAACTGAAATGTCCCTTGTCCCAAATCCTTGTAAATTCTATATGGTCCAACATATCTGAGTTTCAGTTTCCCTGGATGCTTTCCCAACTTTGAGTTGTACATCAGGACCAAATTTCCTTCCTTAAATCGTTTCTTCTTCAAATACTGATTCACCCATGCAGCTCTCCTGTTTTGAATCACAGTTGCGACATAAGCACTCTGAAATCTATCTTCTTCCAGAGACAGTAAGTGTTCCAATCTGTGTTTTAGAGAATCCTCCTGTGTTAGCCTGTGTTGTATTGCTATCCTCAAAGATGGTACAACAAACTCCATAGGCACTACAGCCTCAAAGCCATACACTAGTCTAAAGGGTGTGAGACCTGTACTGACTTTGTAAGCTGTTCTGAATGCCCATAGTGCTGAATTCAACTTCAAGTCCCAATCCTTTCTGTTTTCTGAAACTGTTTTCTTCAAAATTTTAACCAACACCTTATTACTACTCTCAGCTAATCCATTTGCTTGTGGATGATATATAGAAGACATTTTGTGACTAATCATGTGTGTTTCTGCAAGCACTTTGATAACTTTATTCAGGAAATGAACACCTTGATCAGATACAAGCTCAATAGGACAACCAAATCTGGTCATAATATTGTTGTAGACAAAAAAGGCTACACTCCTGGCTTTATTATCCTTCAAAGCAACTGCTTCTACCCACTTGGTACAATAATCAGTAGCCACTAGAATATATCTGTTTCCTGAATGTTCTGCTGCAGGTTTGAATGGACCCATAAAATCCATACCCCACTTCTCAAATGGCCCTAAAGGCAGCACTGGATTTTGAATCATCCTGTCCTGATTCCTGGGATATCCATCTCTCTGACACTGTTCACAGGTTTTTGCAAACAGGTATGAGTCCTTAATAACAGTTGGCCACCAAAGTCCACTCTGAAATATTTTCCTGCTTGTAATGTCCCCTGAATAGTGACCACCTGAAATTCCTGTATGAGCTTCAAACAAAACTGTCTTTTTCTGACTTTCAGGAACACACCTTCTAAGTATCTGATCAACTCCTTTCTTGTATAAATGTCCTCCAATAACTGAAAATGTTGCACTTCTGAGTGCCAACTTTCTTCTGTGATCACTGTTCATATTTTCAGGAAAAACTCCTTCAGTAAGATAGTTGAGCATTTGTCCATACCAGTCTATTGACTGAGTTGGTTGAATCTGAAAAAGATCCGCATCAGGAAGATCATTTGCTATTCCTTCAGCTGGGTCTCCTGATTCCAGTCTGCTCAAGTAGTCAGCAATTATATGATCTTTACCAGGTCTGTGTATGATGCTGTAGTCAAATTCCTGCATCTGCAATATCCATCTGGCAATCCTTCCTGTTGGATTTGGTTTATTCACAAGATATACCAAAGCTTGATGATCAACATGTATGACAATAGGGTTTCCCAACAAATAGTGTCTGAATTTTTTCAGAGCAAAAATCACTCCCAAACACTTTCTTTCTGTAACTGAATAATTCCTTTCAGCTCCTGTCATTACTTTGCTTGCATAATAAACAGGCCTGAACCATCCTTTCTGCTTCTCTTGCATCAAAACTGCTTCCACAGCTACATCTGATGCATCTCCAAAAACATGGAAAGGTAAATTCCAGTCAGGTGGTTGCATTATAGGTGCCACCTGTAACATCTTCTTCAGTAGCCTGAATGCTTTTTCCTGTTTTTCTGTCCATTCATACTTCACATCCTTCTTTGTGAGCTTAGTTAATGGAACACAAACATGGGATAGGTATTTCAAAAATCTACTATGCCATTTTATCTGACCAACAAATCTACTGAGTTCCTTCAGATTGACTGGTGCTTTAGCCTTCTGAATGGCTTGAACTTTTCTTGGATCCACCTGCATTCCATCTTCTGAAATAATATGGCCTAGTAAAATCCCTCTTCTTACTGCAAATGCACACTTGGCTGGATTCAGACTTAACCTAGCCATTCTGCATCTTTCAAAACAGAGTTTCAACTGAGTTAAATGATCATCTGTCTTTCCAAACACATTGAAATCATCCAAGAATACTCTCATAAATGTGGAAAGATATGGAGCAAAGACTTCCTGGACCCACTTTTGAAAAGTAGGTGGAGCATTCTTTAATCCAAACACCATGATAGTGCTTGCATATACTCCCCATTCTGTAATAAAGGCAGTTTTATCTCTGTCCTCCTCTGCCATCAGAATCTGATTATAACCACTGAACCCATCAAGGAAGCTGTACATTTGATGAGCTGCAACTGCATCCAGCAATGTGTCTTGAAAAGGTAGGGGAAAAGGATCAGTGATAGTGGCTGCATTTAACTTTCTGTAATCTACACATATTCTTAATTTCCCATTCTTCTTTGGAACCACCACAATAGGTGATAGCCAAGTCACCTTCTCTACAGGATAGATGAAACCAACCTTAAGTAGTTTATCCAACTCCTCCTTAACAGCTCTAGCATAATTAGGATTCATCCTGTATCTTTGGGAAATGACAGGTACTGCATCCTTTTTGAGATTAATCCTGTGCATACAGAATTGTGGATCCACTCCCTTCATGTCAGTATAACTCCATGCAAATATGTCCTTAAATTCCTGTAACAGCTCCTCCAAATCTGACTTAAAGTGTCCTGTCACATGAATACTGACTTTTACCATTTTGGGATTCTGTTCAGTCCCTAAATTCAGATCCTGAAGATCATCCTCTTGCACCCTAGTTGTTCTGGCCATCTGTTCTTCAAAGGCTTTTTCAGCTTGGATTATTTGCTGAATGTGCATTTTCTCCTCCTGTTCAGTCAGAATTTTGTTTACATCCTCTCCTTCTGGTACATCCTGTAATGCTTCCTCCTGTTGTAATAGATTACCAGAAAGTTTATTCTCCTTAAACTGCTGCACAATTTTAACCACATCAATATCAAAGACAGGAATCACTGACTCATTGGCTTTAAGAAAAGCATCTTCCTCATCATCATCTACTTCTTCTAACATATTCAGTCCCTGTGCATACAGTGCTCTAGCCTCTCTGGGTAGAGTTGCAGTAGGAACCATACTCAGGTGTACTTTCTTCTTTCCTCTTCTGAGTGTTATTTGAGCTGCCCCCCAATCCTGTCTAACCTTGGCATGTTTTAACCATGGTCTTCCCAACAGAATAGGATATGGACTGTCTCCCTCATCCATTTTCAGGACTACAAAATTCACTGAAAAAGTGAGCCCTTCAACTGTAATCTGTTGATTCCTGAGAATTCCCATAGGTTGGATTCTTCTCTGATCAGCCATTTTTAACTGAAATGGAGCTTCATCAAGATCCGGCAATTTCAGCTTAGTATACAGGAATTCAGGTAAAATATTTACCCCTGATCCTCCATCCAGAAGTGCTTCCTGTATATCCTGTTGCTGAAAAGTCACAGTAATCTTGGGAACTTTGTAATCCACATCTTCGGGTTCAATCTGACAAGCTTCAGGTTCAACTTGCTGAACTTCTTCACAGTAAAAGGTTCTCAATACCTGTCTTTTAAACTCAGGTACCAGACTGAGAATTTGATCCATTGTGATAGTGGTTGCCTTTAGCACTTCTTCTGTCATATCAGCTTCCTTCAATTCTTGCTGATGTATCTCCTCTTCTATACTGGGTAGTACAACAGGTAATGTTTGATGCATCTGTGTCCCCATCTTATCTGTCTTCTGACTTTTCTGAATTTCTTTCACACAACCCAATCTGACCTGTCTCTGTGTATCCCAAAACTTAGGATTCTTCATCTCCTTATGGGAAATAACTGGGTCAGCAACATATTGTGCACCTGATCTTGTAATCACCAAAACAGGAGCAACTTTGTCAGTAGTCACATGTTCTTGTAAACAGTTAGAACAGTCACATTGTACATGCATAGCATCCAGATCCTCATAATGAACATTATGGCTCACAACTCCATGAATCTCTTTAGCCTGTTCTACAATTACTACATTTTCCTGTGGAGGTCTATTTTGTTGCTGTTGCACTGGTGGCCTTTGATTGTTGTATCTGACAATGGGTATGCCTCTTTCCTCTCTGTGTTTACACCATAAAGGACAGTTTGGACCCTGTCTATGACCCACCTCTGCACAGTAAGTACAAGGATCAGCAGGTCCTTGTTGATTGGGTGGTACCCAATTATTTCTTCCTCCAAATCTATTTTGTTGGCCATCCCCTGCTCTGCTCCTGTCAGGTTGTACTACATTAGCAGCAGGTACATTGGCTCTCTGTGTTTGCTGGTTGGGATTTGCCCTGTTATTAGGGTTGTACCAACAGTTAGCATCACTATGACCATGTTTCTGGCAAGTATTACAGTAGGGCTTTTCCTTCTTTGCTGAAGTGGAGATCCCCATACTTTTAAGAGTGGCAGAAATCTGTTTAGTCAGGTCTTGAACCTTCCTTTTGGATTTTCTGTGTTCTTTCCTGTCTCTAGAGTCCTTACTCCTGCTTTTCAGTTTGTGTTTCCTTTTCTTCTTCTTTGTTTTAGTTTTTCTTCCATCTTCTTCTGAATCAGTATCCTCTGAATCTGAATCATATGCTTCTGACTCTGAATCTGTGTCAGAATCTGTATATGTACCTGAATCTGAATCCTCCTCTGAGTCAGAGTCAGTATCATGTTTTTTCTTCCTGGATCTGGTAGAACCTAGTCTCTTCTCTGCTCTCCTTGCAGCTGCCACTAGTTCATTAAAGCCTCCAACACCTCCAGGTATTTCAGTACTTGCTACTGCTGTCCTTAAAGTTCCCCTGAGTCCATTGCAGAAATATTCCCCCAACATCTCATTGGTAGGTCTTTCTGCAGGTGCTAATCTCCCATTCAGATCTAGAAACTGTTGTGCATAATCTTCAACAAGAAGTCGCTTCTGTTTCATTGTTTTAAGCTGTTTCAAAATATCAGTTGGTGTCTTCCATTTTCTGAATCTAGACAGGAATGCTGTCTGTAATGCCACTGTGTCAGGAAAATGAGCAGCCCCATACTGAGTAAACCAATTCATGGCTTTTCCCTCCAATGTGGCAGCAAATTGCTGCTTTTTCACATCATCCCCATACACTCCTGCTAAGCCACTTGCCTCCCATTTAGTGCTGAACTGTGCTACATGGGCATCAGGATCCTCTTTTTTTGAGTGACCCTTGAAGTGAGCAAATCTGACTCTCAGGTCTGCTGGGTTAGGGGGTTGTGCCATTATGACTGGTGGTACTTTTGGTGCAGTCTTCTTCCTCCCTGACAATTTAGGTAATGGTTGGAATTTCAAACTCCTTTTAGACTGTCTTTGAAGTTGGGACCATGCCAAACTTCCTAGAAACCTGTTCCTGTTTCTCTGTTCTTCATCTGGTGTAAGTGGTGTAAATGAAATAGGTGCAACATCAGGGATACTCTGGCTTGGACCAACTTCTTCAGTTTGTATCTTCTGATCACTCAGATAGCCCAGATCCAAACTGTCTACCTGACTTCCACTGCTGGACCTGTAATGTCCCTTTCCTTTCTGTTCTAGTTTCTGCTTTTCCTCTTGCTCTAGCCTTGCCTGTAATCTTGTATAATACTTGCCAAAGCCTTCCCCTCTATACTTATCTGCTGACATAAAACAGGGATTTCTCTGTCATTAGCCTGTCTTAGTGTTGTTCTCCTGTAATGCAGCAGTGACAATGATGACAAGTCAAACACAAGTTAGAAGTTCTCCCCCGTCTGTATCTGGATGATATGGAATTAAAGCCATATGCATGGTGGAACTGCCATTTCCCATGATTAACCCATATCCTCCTGATCTCTGCAGTTGTCCGACTTCTGGCTATTGGGCAAACCTTGCTCAACTGAAATTTCCAGACCCTATCCCTGACTAATCTGACCACGTCCACAGGTAAGTCAGGAAAATAATCAGTCAGGAAATTTTGGCCATACACCTCAAATTCCTCTTCTGGTGTAGTCCAATTGTAAAATTCCCTGCAAAGAGATTGCGCGAAGGCTTCTTGCTCCTCTGCTTCTGTTGTCCAATGTTTAAAATCCTCCAACCAAGACAGTAGGACCTCTTCCATTCTGAAAGCGAGAATTAGACAATTCTGCCATTCGCATGCATAAGACCTGTGCCATCTGAACAATTCGCAGGATCGCCAAGTGTTACAGGCTAATTTACTGCCTGCGATTTACTCCCTGAAAAACTACTCTACCTGACATTTCTGAATCCAACTGACTTACTTTCTGACTGCACTGACTTCATATAACTTTCATACACACATTCCATCATTACAGTACACCTTTACAGAACCATCTGACTTCATTTCAGCAATAAATAACATGAATACTGAAAATAGTTTACCACTTCAAGACAGGGAAACAATATCTGACTCTGAACTGTTCTTCATAACTTCAATTTCTGCTTACAGACAGACACGCAGACATGATCTACACCCGCATATGCGCTCTGACTTGAACAGTTACATTCGGGGATTGATAACTCCTCACATCCCTTACTTATGACTATTCATTCCAAAAACTTACACCCCTTCATATCTGACTTACCCTAAGGCTTAACTTGACTTCTAAACTCCTAATACATAACTCTAAGGTGTGATGTCAACTCAGTCTTAACATAGACGCATAGTAGGAAGCTTGATTTATATGACTATTACCAGGCCAGATTTGAGCTATGCTGTTGGATTGGTAAGTCAGTTTATGCAGGCTCCAAGGAAACCGCATTTGGATGCGGCTAGACGCATACTCAGGTATGTGAAGTCCACATTACAGTATGGACTATTTTATGAGACTGGGATTCAGATACAGTTGCATGGATACAGTGATGTTGATTGGGCTGGTAGCATTTCTGATAGACGATCTACCAGTGGGTATGTGTTCTCTTTTGGGAGTGCTGTAGTCACTTGGAGCAGCAAGAAACAGCCTACAGTTGCCTTATCCAGCACAGAGGCTGAGTACAGGGGCGCAGCAATGGCTGCATGTGAGGTAGCTTGGTTGCATAAGCTACTTTATGATATGCATCAGCCTATAGATGGGCCAGTTGTCATTTATTGTGACAATATGAGTAGTATACACTTGGCAAATAATCCAGTCTATCATGCTAGAACAAAGCACATTGAGGTGCATTTTCACTATGTGCGAGAGAGGGTTTTACTAAGTCTTATTGATCTAGTTTATGTCACCACAGAGGATCAGGTAGCTGACATATTTACGAAGGCATTGGGCACAGAGAAGCTGTGCAAGTTCAGAGAACTGCTTGGTGTGTAGGAATTGGGATTGAGCTCGAGGGGGTGTGTTGAGATATCGAGCTCCACTCGTAATACGCCAGGGTGACTGTTGTGTATTTATGTCACCGACTTGTCAATTGTTGCAGATGCGGTTGGTACACTGCCCATGAATAATAGCTAGATGACAGCTATCCTTATCTACTCTAGTTCGTGGCTCAGTTAGTATGCCACCTTAGTTAGTTGAGTTTGGTTTGAGACCTATATATAGGGTTCTTATATTTCTATGTAAGTGAGTTCTTTTTGGCTTACACAACTAAGAAGAGGAAAACTGTTTTCAGCCTCCACCCTTGTGTGTATCCCCCCTTTGTGCAAGCAAGAAAGCTAAAAGTGAGAATCCTTCCTTCTCTCCCACGATCTTGACAAGGCTACTATGTGGGCAATGTCAAGAATCGCATGGTGGGGAAACTTGCTCAAGATGTCGTGCCGAACACACAGAATGCACAAGGAGAATCTCGCTCAAGAGATAAGAAGAGAGATGGAGGCCAAAAACGTTTTCTTGCTGGTTTCTTCTTCTTCTTCCACACTCTTTACAATTGTACACAAAGTATAGATAAGATACAATATAAAGGAAAGTGGCCTACTAAGTCAAACAATGCATAACCAACTACACTAGTTGACTGGCGCTATAACTATGCTAGCTGTAAATAGGTGTAACAACCTGAATATAATAAGTAATGAGTCAGTGGCCATGTGAGAGTCATAACGACCACCGACATGCTAGTGTAGACATGTGGACCCATCTAACCAGGCGGTCCACCATCAATGTTCGCATGTGTTGAACTTGTCATCTCAACACTCCCCCTCAAGCTCAACTGCATCTCTGCAACTCCAAGTAAGCTTCGAAATTTTTGAAGCTTCTCTGTACCCAATGCCTTCGTGAAGATGTCAGCTATCTGATCTTGTGTGCTGACATACACCAAGTCAATCTCACTTGCTAGTACCTTCTCTCTCACAAAGTGGTAGTGTACCTCAATATGTTTTGTCCTGGCATGGAACACAGGGTTCCTAGCCAATTGTATACTGCTCATGTTGTCACAATAAATGACAACTGCACCTTCCACCTACACATCTAAATCAACCAATAACTTTTGCAGCCATACTACCTCACATGCTGCAACAGCAGCACCTCTATACTCAGCCTCTGTACTCGACAAAGCAACTGTAGATTGCTTTTTGCTGCTCCAAGCAACTGCACTACCAAGAGAGAACATGTATCCGCTAGTAGATCTTCTATTATACATACTACCAGCCCAATTTGCATCTGTGTATCCAAACACTTGTACATCTGTACTTGCCTCATAGAAAAGTCCATAATGTAATGTGGACTTTACATATCTCAATATGCGTCTGACTGCATCCAGATGTGGCTTTCTAGGTACTTGCATAAACTGACTCACAAGACCAACAGCATAGCTCAAGTCTGGCCTTGTAATGGTCATGTAGATCAAACTCCCCACTATCCTCCTGAACATAGTAGGGTCTTCTATCTCATCCCGAACATCAGCACTCAACTTTACATTCTGCTCCAACGGGACTGAAAGTGGTTTGCATGCTGTCATACCATACTTGGACAACATATCCAAGCCATACTGTCTTTGGGACAGCCATATACCATCATCACATCTGATCACCTCAATGCCAAGGAAGTATCTTAGCTCACCTAAATCCTTCATCTCAAACTTCTTCTTCAAAGAATCCTTGACTTCAACAATCCCACTATCACTATCACTTGTAATAATCAAGTCATCCACATAGATGACTATGATGACCAAACCTGCATCTCCCTTTCTCACATAAACTGAGTGATCAGCATCAGAAACATAAAAGCCAATATTGACAAGATACCCTCTGATCTTGTCAAACCATGCTCTAGGTGCTTGCTTGAGCCCATAGAGCGCCTTCTTCAACCTGCACACATACGTGGGATGCTCTAAATCTTCATAACCTGCTGGCTGATCCATATACACTTCTTCTTGCAAATCACCATGCAAGAAGGAATTCTTCACATCCATTTGCTGCAACCTCCAACCTTTGGCTGCTGCCAAAGCAATCACACATCTAACAATTGCCATCCTAGCAACTGGACTGAAGGTTTCATCATAATCTATGCCATATGTCTAGGCATAGCCTTTTGCAACTAGCCTAGCTTTGTACCTGCTAATAGAACCATCTGCATTGTGCTTAATCTTATAAACCCATTTACATCCAATGGCTTTCTTGCCCTTCGGCAATGATACTAGATCCCAATCTTATTGGCCTCTAATGCAGCCATCTCCTCATCCATTGATGCATCCCAATGAGCATGACCAACAGCCTCCTCAAAACATGTGGGCTCAACATCCTCAACTAGTTTCACCATATAGGCATAATGGTGAGCTGCATAACCTTCAAAACCAAATCTTTTAACAGGGTATCTCACCCTGCTAGACCTGCATAGCACTGGATCACTCAATGGAGTCTTTGCATTAACGCGTGCTCTCTGCACACTTGGAGTCCTCACTGAAGGAATGCCAAGCTCATCATCCAAGCTCTCTGAGCCACTGGAGTCTCCATCAAGAACTGCATCAATGCCATCTGACACTTTATTCTTTCCTTTGTCTTTACCTGTAGTACTACTAGATGCACCTGAAGATGTAGAGGTACTCCTTAGTCTCCCAGACCAAGGACTACCAGATGATGTCTTTGGTCCACTAAGAGTCCGTGATTCTTGCTTTTTAGCCTGCACATGAGTGTCATGATCATCATCATCATCCAATGCATCACCACTAGATGCATACCAACTGCTCATTTCATCAAAGATGACATCCCTGCTCACTCTAAACTTACATGTGACAGGGTTATAACAGCGATACTCTTTCTGCTCTAAAGAGTATCCAATAAAGACACACTTTTTAGCCTTTGGATCCAGTTTCTTCCGCAACTCATCTGGCACATGAACATACGCAATGCAGCCAAACACTTTAAAGTGAGACATCAGGCTTCTTACCTATAAAACATTCTTGGGGGGTCATACCATGAACTGTAGCTGTGGGGGTTCTGTTCATAATATAAACAGCATTATGAACAGCCTCAGACCAAAAATGCTTAGGCATATTCTTTTCATCCATCAAGGTGGGTGCAACTTCTGCAATATGCCTGTTTTTTCTTTCTGCAACCCCATTTTGCTATGGGATATACCTGCATGTGAACTATCTCTTTATCCCATGAGACCTCAGAAAATCACTGAACTCATTTGAGAGGTACTCTCCCCCTCCATCTGACCTCAAGCACTTTACTTTCAAGCCTATTTCTCTTTCAACTGCAGCCTTGAAAGTTCTAAAGTGTTCAAAAGATTCACTTTTTTCCTTCATAAAATATACCCACAACTTTCTAGAACAATCATCAATGAATGTGACAAAGTATGAACTGCCTCCAAGAGATACATTTTGTGTAGGCCCCCAAATGTCCGTATGCACAACATCAAGGATATTCTGCTTACATCTCTGTCATGTGAAAAGGGTTGTCTTGCCTGCTTACCAAACTGACATGCTTCTCATACCTTATGAAATTCTACAACTTTAAATGTAGGCAAACCTGTAACCAACCCTTTGGACTGCATTAATTTTAGCCTTTGTACATTTGCATGTCCAATGCGTTTGTGCCAAATTTCAATGTCTGCAACAACACCTTTTCCTTTGGCATACATAGTAGCATTCATAGTAGGAATTCTAGCATCCAGAGTAAACCCTACGTCCAACTCTACTTCCCTTTGCTACCAACGTGCACTTGTCATTGAAGTCTTCTACAAAGCAGTCCTTTGCATTAAATCTGACTTGCAGCCCTTACTCTACCATTTGACCGACTGACACCAAGTTCTTTGTAAAAGATGGCACATGTAATACATCTGAAAGACTCTTTGTCTTACCATCATGCAAGGACAAGGGAACTTTTCCAATGTGTGAAATTGGGTGGCATGAGTCATCACCCATCTATACATAACCTGTATTCTGCAAATCCTGCATCTCTCCAAACCATTCTGCATGGTTGGTCATATGATTGGATGCACCTGAATCAACATACCAAACATCTTCATGTGTTCCCTTTCCTGTAACAGCATTCAACATATGCTGCATAACGAACAAATGTTCATTTTTGTCTTCATTCTATCGTGAAGACGATGCATAGTTTCCTTGCTGCAACTTACCACTGTGGATATCATCTTTCTTAGCATAACATTGGGTTGCATATGACCTGTTTTGCCACACTAGTGGCACACAATACCAGAGTTGTTAGAACCTCTATTCTGCCATCCACCTCTTCCTCTAAATCTCCCCCTGCCTCTAAAGTTACCACGACCTCCTGAAACCTGCATATCGCCAAATTCCTGATTCAATCTATTTTGTTGGTTGTCACTACCACGTCCTGTACCACGGCCTCTTGAAGAGAACTGTTGAGATATCGAGCTCCACTCGTGATATGCCAGGGTGACTGTTGTGCATTTATGTCACCGACTTGTCAGTTGCAGATGCGGTTGGTACACCACCCATGAATAATAGCTAGATGATAGCTATCCTTGTCTATTCTAGTTCGTGGCTCAGTTTTAGTATGCCACCTTAGTTAGTTGAGTTTGGTTTGAGACCCATATATAGGGTTCTTCTATTTATTTTGTACTAGAGTTCTTTTGGCTTATACAACTAAGAAGAGGAAAATTGTTTTCAGCCTCCACCTTTGTGTGTATTCCCCCATTGTGCAAGCAAGAAAGCTACAAGTGAGACTCCTTCCTTCTCTCCCACAATCTTGACATGGTATTAGAGCCTTGTTTGTGGTAAGGAGCTCAAGAAAGCAAGCCAAGTTCGTGGTGTTCTGGTAAGAGGACCAATGTTGCTTTCATTCTTCTGTTTTTGGGAGCAAGTCTCTGCAAGTAGCACAGCCGGAAAGTGCAAGAGTGCATTGTCTCAGATTGAGACGCCCTTTGCGGTGTAGCAAGAGGGAAGTATATGCTGCGGAATGGGCTTTAGCCCTCGGTTGCTCTGTTTTTTTTATTTGAGGCCATTTCGGGCTTGTTTTGGAGGCGGAAGTTTTCTGTACGCACTCAGGAAAATGTCTTGTTTTGTGTTGTGCGACAATTGTTCTACCGGTCGGTGAAAAATTATTGTAGAAATTGCATCATATGCTTGTGCGCAGAGACATTGGGAGTTACAGAATCATCCTTATTGCCTGTTGATGCAAAATCGTCACTAGGAAGTGACTGTGTGGTCAAATATCACTTTCGTCAGTTTTGCAAATTTGCCATTGTGAGGCTGAAGCTGTGTTCTTTGCAGTGACAGAATTTTTTGCAGTGTTCTATAATGGCATCTGATTCTCTTTCACAGATTGTCACTGAAAAGCTTGACAACAACAACTTCCAAGCATGGAAGTTTAGAATGACGAATTTCCTTATGGGAAAAAGATATTGGGAATTTGTTGCAGGAAATGAAGAAGAACTAGTTCTTCCTAATGTTCCCAATCAACAGCAAATGCAGGCATTTAAAGCATGGCATGAGAGAGCCAGGAAAGTTATGTATTGGCTCTCTATCAGCATTTCAGACTCTACGATTGTGCATATTCAGGATGCAAGTACGCCAAAGGAGGCATGGGATACTTTGTCAAAAATGTATAGCACAAATACGCAAGCCAGGAAAATGCAGCTCAAGCAAGAGTTGCACAATGTGCAAAGAGAAAGTATGAGCATCAATGACTACCACATGAAGGTGAAGAAGATTGCAGATGCACTTGCTTCCATTGGGTCACCAGTGGAAGATGATGATTTAGTTTCTATGACCTTGAATGGTCTAGGAAAGGATTATGCACAGTTTCGAACATCCATTTCCATCCATGAAAGATTTCCTGATTTTGAGGAGTTGATTGCTCTTCTAATTTCTAAGGAGCAGAGAAATGGTGGTGCATCTTCTTCAGGAGGAACTTCAAAAGAAGTTATCTTCTACTCAAATGCTGGAAGAGGTAGAGGAGGCCGATTTGGAGGCCATAGTAGAAATCAAAATATGCAGCAAACTCAAGAAAACCAGTCCTATAGAGGAGGACGTGGTAACTCTAGAGGCAGGGGGAGCCAAAGAGGTCGTGGTGGATGGCAAAGAGGGCAAAATGCAAACAACAATATTGAATGCTACTACTGTGGTAAAATGGGTCATATAGCTAAAGACTGCTATACAGGGGAATTATGCATCTTCTAGTAGACAGGGTGATGACAGAAATGAGCATTTGTTTATGGTGCAGCACATGACCAATTCTGTGACAAGTGCAGAAGAAAGTAACGATGTGTGGTATGTTGACTCAGGTGCATCGAACCACATGACAGGTCATGCAGAATAGATGCAGGATGCAAGGAAAATGGAAAAACCAGGATTTGTGGAGACTGGTGATGATACTGCACATCCTATTGTGCAGGATGAAAATATTCCTTTATCAATGCAGGATGGGAAAAAGAAATACCTGTCGGATGTATTTCGTGTCCCGAATATCACCAAGAACCTGGTTTCTGTTGGTCAAATGGTTGAACAGGGCTTGCAAGTCAGATTTAATTCCCATGGATGCTTTGTTGAGGATATGAAAAATAAAGGTCGCTTGATAGAAAAAGGAAAGAAGAAGGGTAGAATGTTTACATTGGATGCAGACATGTCTGAATTGAGTGCAGCAATGTTTGCACATGGGACCGGTGTCGTTGCAGATATTAATATCTGGCATAAATGCATTGGTCATGTTAATGTACAGCGACTTAAATCAATGGAGGCCCAAAATATTGTTGCAGGATTGCCAAAATTCAAGGTTACAGAAATGCATAAGGTATGTGAAGCCTGTCAGTTTGGAAAACAGGCAAGGAAACCATTTCCTAGACATGTTCAAGAGAGTAAGAAGCCATTGGAATTAATCCACTCTGATGTGTGGACTACTAAAGCTGCATCTCTTGGAGGCTGTCATTATTTTGACACTTTTATTGATGACTATAGCAGAAAAGTTTGGGTGTATTTTACGAAAAAGAAAAGTGAAGTTTTTGGGCATTTCAAAACTCTTAAAGCTATAGTTGAAAAAGAAACAGGCCTGCAAATAAAATGCCTAAGGTCAGATGGAGGGGGAGAGTACCTCTCAAATGAGTTTGCAAGGTTCTTGCAGGAGCATGGCATAAAGCAACAATATTCATGTAGTCATACCCCACAGCAAAATGGAATTGCAGAAAGAAAAAACAGGCATATTGGAGAGGTATCTCGTGCCATGCTCAATGAAAAAGACTTGTCAGATTTTTACTGGGTTGAGGCAGTTGCTACAGCAGTCTACATAATGAACAAGACTCCCACTGCAGCAATACATGGCATGAATCCAGAGGAGAGGTATACTGGTAGGAAACTAGATATTTCTCATTTGAAATTTTTTGGTTGCATTGTCTATGTTCATATGCCAGATGAGTTGAGATCCAAGTTGGATCCAAAAGCTGAGAAGTGCATCTTTATTGGTTACTCTTTGCAGCAAAAAGGGTATAGATGCTATAACCCTTTTACTCGTAAGTTTACAGAGAGCAGAGATGTTGTTTTTTATGAGATGAGTAGCTGGTATAAACCAGTAAATGTGATTGATAATGTAGATGCACAAAATGGTAATGCTGCACAGAATTCACAGCAGCAGTCACAAGATATTAGTGGACCTAGAGCGTCCTCTAGTAGTGGTTCACATTCTTCGCCATGGACAGGCAGATTGAGATCAGGAGAATCTTCTCAAAGCAATGCAGATAGTGGTATGCAGGTATCACGAAAAGGAAAAGAGAAGGTAGATCAGCCCATGTCTGATGTGAATGCATGTCACTCTTATGTGGATGGTGAATCCAGTGGCTCAGAATAGAGCATTGATGATGAGTTGGGTATTCCTTCTATTGTTACACCTGGAGTAAGGAAGACCAGGGATGTTTTGAGAGCACCTGGGAGTGAACCTACTTTGCGCAGGTCTACGAGAGCTAGGTATCCTGTGGATAGGCTGAAATATGATGGATTTACAGCCATTCACTATGCATATATGGTCAAAGTGATACAGGAACCAGAACCCACTTCTTTTGAGCAAGCCATGGGGAAAGAAAAATGGGAGAAAGCCATGGATGAAGAAATTGATGCCTTGGAAGCAAATGCTACATGGGAATTGGTACCTTTTCCTAAAGATAAGAATGCAATTGGTTGTAAGTGGGTTTATAAGGTGAAGCACAATGCAGATGGTTCTCTGAAACAGATACAAGGCAAGATTAGTAATCAAGGGGTATGCACAAACATATGGCATTGATTATGAAGAAACATTCAGTCCGGTTGCAAGGATGGCAACCGTAAGAGCAGTCACTGCTATGGCTACATCAAAGGGATGGTCTTTACATCAGATGGATGTAAAGAATGCCTTCTTGCATGGTGATTTGCAAGAAGAGGTCTATATGGAACAGCCACCAAGTTATGTGCATGTTGTTGATCCTGAGTTTGTTTGCAAGTTGAAGAAAGCCTTGTATGGCTTGAAGCAAGCACCTAGAGCATGGTCTGACAAGATAGGACAATATCTTGTCACTATTGGCTTTCAGATTTCCAAGGCAGATTTCTCACTTTATGTGAGAAAAACAGAGAAATGTATTATGCTACTTGTCATTTATGTTGATGATTTGATTATGACAGGTGACAGTGATGAAGATATCCTTCATGTGAAAATGCTATTGAAGCAGAAGTTTGAGATGAAGGATTTGGGAGAGCTGCGTTATTTCTTGGGCATTGAGGTGATTAGATCACCAAGTGGGATATGGCTCTTGCAGAGGCAGTATGGATTGGACATGCTGTCCAAATATGGGATGACAGGCTGTAAGCCTATTTCAGTTCCTTTGGAGCAGAATGTGAAGCTGAGCGCAGATGCAGGTGAGCTTCTAGAAGACCCTACTATGTATAGACGCATAGTAGGATGTTTGATTTATATGACTATTACCAGGCCAGATTTTAGCTATGTTGTTGGATTGGTAAGTCAGTTTATGCAGGCTCCACGGAAACCGCATTTGGATGCGGCTAGACACATACTCAGGTATGTGAAGTCCACATTGCAGTATGGACTATTTTATGAGACTGGGGTTCAGATACAGTTGCATGGATACACTGATGCTGATTGGGCTGGTAGTATTTTTGATAGACGATCTACCAATGGATATGTGTTCTCTTTTGGGAGTGCTGCAGTCACTTGGAGCAGTAAGAAACAACCTACAGTTGCCTTGTCGAGCACAGAGGTTGAGTACAGGGGTGCAGCAATGGCTGCATGTGAGGTAGCTTGGTTGCATAAGCTACTTTATGATATGCATCAGTCTACAGATGGGCCAGTTGTCATTTATTGTGACAACATGAGTAGTATACACTTGGCAAATAACCCAGTCTATCATGCTAGAACAAAGCACATTGAGGTGCATTATCACTATGTGCGAGAGAGGGTTTTACTAGGTCTTATTAATCTAGTTTATGTCAGCACAGAGGATCAAGTAGCTGACATATTCACGAAGGCATTGGGCACAGAGAAGCTGCGCAAGTTCAGAGACCTACTTGGTATGCAAGAATTGGGATTGAGCTCGAGGGGGAGTGTTGAGATATCGAGCTCCACTCGTGATATGCCAAGGTGACCGTTGTGCATTTATGTCACCGACTTGTCAGTTGCAGATGTGGTTGGTACATCGCCCATGAATAATAGCTAGATGACAGCTATCCTTGTCTATTCTAGTTCATGGCTCAGTTAGTATGCCACCTTAGTTAGTTGAGTTTGGTTTGAGACCCATATATAGGGTTCTTCTATTTCTTTTGTATTGGAGTTCTTTTGGCTTACAGAACTAAGAAGAGGAAAACTGTTTTCAGCCTCCATCTTTGTGTGTATTCCCCCATTGTGCAAGCAAGAAAGCTACAAGTGAGACTCCTTCCTTCTCTCCCACAATCTTGACAAGAACCTGCCACGTCCCCTTCCTGAACTGGAGTAGAAAGCTTGGACCTATTCACCACTTCTTTCAGATGTCTCAGTCTGCATTTTGATTTCTTCAATGATCATTAGAGAGACCAACTCATCAAAATCTGGGAATGGCTTTCTAACATATATGGAAGTTACAAAAGACTTCCAAGCCTTTTCATTGTTAAGCCCACCCAAGGTTGATGACACCAAATCATCATCATCGGGCATTGCATCAATCGCTGCCAATGCATCTACAATGCTCCTTACCTTCAATGCATACTCATTGATAGACATCTTCCCTTTCTTCAATGTATTCAACTCTTGTTTGAGTTGAATCTTTCGTGCCTTTGTATTTACAGAAAACATACTTTCAAGTATGGTCCAAGCTGCATATGCATTCTCTGCATTTCTAATGTGTCCCAGCATATTATTGTCAATTACTGCAGACAACCAATACATGACCTTCTTGTCTTTTGCATTCCATTCCTTTCGTGCCTTTGTCTCTTCTGTAGTTGGAGGATCACTCACCTCCAGCTCCTTTTCTTCACCTGAAACAAACTCGTAGAGGCCTTTTCCAATAAGGAAGTTCGTGACACGAAACTTCCATGATGAGTAGTTGTTCTTGTCGAGCTTCTCAATGATGGGGCTTCCACTGTTCTCTACCATTATCACAAAATTAATACCAACAGCAAGCAAATCTTCTGCAACCCTCGACCTGTAGTGCACAGCAATACACCAGACAGCCTTTTTCACTGTTTGCTCAACAATACACGCAATCTGCAACCTGTTTGCAGATAAACCTTGTGTTTACTCACTGGTAAACACCTTTGAACTTATAGATCTGAAATTTGTAACATGCGCACCCACATTTGGTCAATACAGTCGAAGTCACAGTGTACCCTAAAACTACTGTCCGCAACCTTGCGGCTCTAAAACGGGGCCTAAAACGGCCTTAGATACCCAAAATAACTACAGGAAAGCCCTAAATTACTCGTGGCTTGCTTGCTCAAACCTTGCTTCTTCTCCTTCACTTCAACCTTCAAAATCAGCCTCTCTCAGTGGCACGGCTCTGATACCATGTCAAGAATCACATGGTGGGGGAACTTGCTCAAGATGTTGCACGGAACACACACAAAATGCACAAGGAGAAGCTCACTCAAGAGATAAGAAGAGAGATGGAGGCCAAAAACGTTTTCTTGCTGGTTTCTTCTTCTTCTTCCACACTCTTTACAATTGTACACAAAGTATAGATAAGATACAACATAAAGGAAAGTGGCCTACTAAGTCGAACAATGCATAACCGACTACACTAGTCGACTGGTGCTATAACTATGCTAGCTGTAAATAGGTGTAACAACCTGAATACAATAAGTAATGAGTCAGTGGCCATGTGAGAGTCATAACGACCACCGACGTGCTAGTGTAGACGTGTGGACCCATCTAACCAGGCGGTCCACCATCAATGTCCGCATGTGTTGAGCTTGTCATCTCAACAAGCAACACTTGGCTGTGGATCCCTAAGGGTTACACGGCCAAAGGCACTACTCATACGCTACCCTCAAGCTTGATCAACCCAAGTCCCATAAACCCTCCAAACCATAAGCCGCAGTGCTCTCCAAAACCATAGCCATTCGACTCATCCACGCCTAAACCCAAGAGAGTCACACAAGCCTATCGGCCCAAATAACAGACTCCATCACAAGAGTCATCACCCGACCAAGCCAATCTGACTCCCCAAATCCAACCTGAATGCAGTAGTCCATCCATTGTGGCTGCTCCTAACCCACCCATAATCCAAGCAGCCCAAATGCAGACTCAAGAACACTCCCAACAGCAACTCTTCGTTGTCATAGGCTCTAGTTCTAGCAAACCTTGACCATCTATCAGCCTTACGCCCTCCTACGAATGCAAATCCTTTTTAGCGTTGGTCGCCGACCTCACTAAGGACACCGGGGATGACGTGGTGGAATGCATTAAATGACTAGACACCACATTCATGTCGCTAGCACTAAGCTACAACCACTTGGACTTAGGACTATTGGAGGAACCCTTTGCAACTGAAGTTAAAAAGATGCCATGCTCCTGGGAGACCTTTGAATTCGCATTTGCAAAAGCTTCTCGCTCCACTCCTGAATTTCTCAACAGTGAGATCTCCAAGGAGCAAGCCATCAAACAGTGCCTCATCACATCATACGAACAACAAACCACTTCTACTATCACTGATCAAGAAATCACAGCGTTATCAAAGCTCACTGATACTGACTCCCCGTTCTTGAGGCATTGGTACACTCTTAGGCTACAATGGCAAGTTGAAGGGTGCCGCATAATGACTAACGTTGAGCAGCGCCGCGCTATCAAAACAGCGGAATACGACCCTGTTGAGATATCGAGCTCCACTCGTGATATGCCAGGGTGACAGTTGTGCATTTATATCACTGACCTGTTAGTTGCAGATGCGGTTGGTACACCGCCCATGAATAATAGCTACATGACAGCTATCCTTATCTACTCTAGTTCGTGGCTCAGTTAGTATGCCACCTTAGTTAGTTGAGTTTGGTTTGAGACCAATATATAGGGTTCTTCTATTTCTTTGTATAAGAGTTCTTTTTGGCTTACACAACTAAGAAGAGGAAAACTGTTTTCAGCCTCCACCTCTGTGTGTATTCCCCCATTGTGCAAGCAAGAAAGCTACAAGTGAGACTCCTTCCTTCTCTCCCACAATCTTGACATGGTATCAAAGCCTTGTTCGTGGTAAGGAGCTCAAGAAAGCAAGCCAAGCTCGCGGGGTTCTGGTAAGAGGAGCAGTGTTGCTTTCATTTTCTATTTTGGGAGCAGATCTCTGTAGGTAGCACAGCCGAAAATTGCAAGAGTGCATTGTCTCAGATTGAGACGCCCTTCGCGGTGAAGCAAGAGGGCAGTATATGCTGCGGGAGAGGCCTTTAGCCCTTGGCGACCCTGTTTTTTTGATTTGAGGCCATTTCGGGGCCTGTTTTGGAGGCGGAAGTTTTCTGTACGCACTCAGGAAAAGGCCCAGTTTTATGTTGTGCGACCACTATTCTACAGGTCAGTGAAAAGTTACCACAGAAATTGCATCGTATGCTTATGTGCAGAGACATTGGGAGTTACAGAATCATCCTTGTTGCCTGTTGATGCAAAATCGTCATTAGGAAGTGACTGTGTGGTCAAATATCACTTTCGTCAGTTTTGCAGATTAGCCCTTGTGAGGCTGAAGCTGTGTTCTTTGCAGTGACAGAATTTTTTGCAGTATTTTGTAATGGCGTCTGATTCTCTTTCACAGATTGTCACTGAAAAGCTTGACAAGAACAACTTCCAAGCATGGAAGTTCAGAATGACAAATTTCCTTATGGGAAAAGGATATTGGGAATTTGTTGCAGGAAATGAAGAAGAACTAGTTCTCCCTGATGTTCCCAATCAACAGCAACTACAGGCATTTAAAGCATGGCATGAGAGAGCCAGAAAAGTTATGTACTGGTTGTCTATCAGTATTTCAGACTCTATGATTGTGCATATTCAGGATGCAAGTACACCAAAGGAGGCATGGGATACGTTGTCAAAAATGTATAGCACAAATACGCAAGCCAGGAAAATGCAACTCAAGCAAGAGTTGCATAATGTGCAAAGAGAAAATATGAGCATCAATGACTACCACATGAAGGTGAAGAAGATTGCAGATGCACTTACTTCCATTGGGTCGCCAGTGGAAGATGATGATTTAGTTTATGTGACTTTGAATGGTCTAGGAAAGGATTATGCACAGTTTCGGACATCCATTTCAGTTCATGAAAGATTTCCTGATTTTGAGGAGTTGATTGCTCTTCTAATTTCTGAGGAGCAAAGAAATGGTGGTGCATCTTCTTCAGGAGGAACTTCAAAAGAAGCTGTCTTCTACTCAAATGCTGGAAGAGGTAGAGGCAGAGGTAGAGGACGCCGATCTGGAGGCCATGGTAGAAACCAGAATATGCAGCAAACTCAAGAAAACCAGTCCTATGGAGGAGGACATGGTAACTCTAGAGGCAGGGGGAGCCCAAGAGGTCGTGGTGGATGGCAAAGAGGCCAAAATGCAAACAGCAATGTTGAATGCTACTACTGTGGTAAAATGGGTCATATGGCTAAAGACTGCTATAAAAAGCAGAATGACATCATGAATGGAAAACTGCAACAAGGGAATTATGCATCTTCTAGTAGACAAGGTGATGACAGAAATGAGCATTTGTTTATGGTGCAGCACATGACCAATTCTGTGACAAGTGTAGATGAAAGCAATGATGTATGGTATGTTGATTCAGGTGCATCAAACCACATGACAGGTCATGCAGAATGGATGGAGGATGCAAGGAAAATGGAAAAACCAGGATTTGTGGAGACTGGTGATGATACTGCACATCCTATTGTGCAGATTGGAAAATTTCCTTTGTCTATGCAGGATGCGAAAAAGAAATACCTGTCCGATGTATTTCATCTCCCGAATATCACCAAGAATCTAGTTTCTGTTGGTCAAATGGTTGAGCAGGGCTTACAGGTCAGATTTAATCCTCATGGATGCTTTGTTGAGGATATAAAAAATAAAGGTCGCTTGATAGCAAAAGGAAAGAAGAAGGGTAGAATGTTTACATTGGATGTAGACATGCCTGAATTGAGTGCAGCAATGTTTGCACATGGGACCGGTGTAGTTGTAGATATTGATATCTGGCATAAACGCATTGGTCATGTTAATGTACAGTGACTTAAATCATGGCCCAAAATATTGTTGCAGGATTTCCTAAATTCAAGGTTGCAGAAATGCATAAGGTATGTGAAGCCTGTCAGTTATGAAAGCAGGCAAGGAAACCATTTCCTAGACATGTTCAAGAGAGTAAGAAGCCATTGGAAATAATCCACTCTGATGTGTGGACTACTAAAGCTGCATCTCTTGGAGGCTGTCATTATTTTATCACTTTTATTGATGACTATAGCAGAAAAGTTTGGGTGTATTTTATGAAAAAGAAAAGTGAAGTTTTTGGGCATTTCAAAACTCTTAAAGCTATAGTTGAAAAAGAAACAGGCCTGCAAATAAAATGCCTAAGGTCAAATGGAGGGGGAGAGTACCTCTCAAATGAGTTTGCAAGGTTCTTGCAGGAGCATGGCATAAAGCAACAATATTCATGTAGTCATACCCCACAGCAAAATGGAATTGCAGAAAGAAAAAACAGGCATATTGGAGAGGTATCTCGTGCCATGCTCAATGAAAAAGACCTGTCAGATTTTTACTGGGCTGAGGCAGTTGCTACAGCAGTCTACATAATGAACAGGACTTCCACTGCAGCAATACATGGCATGACTCCAGAGGAGAGGTATACTGGTAGGAAACCAGATATTTCTCATTTGAAATTTTTTGGTTGCATTGCCTATGTTCATATGCCAGATGAGTTGAGATCCAAGTTGGATCCAAAAGCTGAGAAGTGCATCTTTATTGGTTACTCTTTGCAGCAAAAAGGGTATAGATGCTATAATCCTTTTACTCGTAAGTTTACAGAGAGCAGAGATGTTGTTTTTTATGAGATGAGTAGCTGGTATAAACCAGTAAATGTGATTGATAATGTAGATGCACAAAATGGTAATGCTGCACAGAATTCACAGCAGCAGTCACAAGATATTAGTGGACCTAGAGCGTCCTCTAGTAGTGGTTCACATTCTTCGCCATGGACAGGCAGATTGAGATCAGGAGAATCTTCTCAAAGCAATGCAGATAGTGGTATACAGGTATCACGAAAAGGAAAAGAGAAGGTAGATCAACCCATGTTTGATGTGAATGCAGGTCACTCGTATGTGGATGGTGAATCCAGTGGCTCAGAACAGAGCATTGATGATGAATTGGGTATTTCTTCTATTGTTACACTTGGAGTAAGGAAGACCAGGGATGTTTTGAGAGCACCTGGGAGTGAACCTACTTTGTGCAGGTCTATCAGAGCTAGGTATCTTGTGGATAGGCTGAAATACGATGGATTTACAGCCATTCACTATGCATATATGGTCAAAGTGATACAGGAACCAGAACCCACTTCTTTTGAGCAAGCCATGGGAAAAGAAAAATGGGAGAAAGCCATGGATGAAGAAATGGATGCCTTGGAAGCAAATGCTACATGGGAATTGGTACCTTTGGCTAAAGGTAAAAATGCAATTGGTTGTAAGTGGGTTTATAAGGTGAAGCACAATGCAGATGGTTTTGTGAACAGATACAAGGCAAGATTAGTAGTCAAAGGGTATGCACAAACATATGGCATTGACTATGAAGAAACATTCAGTCCGGTTGCAAGGATGGAAACCGTAAGAGCAGTCATTGCTATGGCTGCATCAAAGGGATGGTCTTTACATCAGATGGATGTAAAGAATGCCTTCTTGCATGGTGATTTGCAAGAAGATGTCTATATGGAGCAGCCACCAGGTTATGTGCATGATGTTCATCCTGAGTTTGTTTGCAGGTTGAAGAAAGCCTTGTATGGCTTGAAGCAAGCACCTAGAGCATGGTCTGACAAGATAGGACAATATCTTGTCACTATTGGCTTTCAGATTTCCAAGGCAGACTTCTCACTTTATATGAGAAAAACAGAGAAAGGTATTATGCTACTTGTCATTTATGTTGATGATTTGATTATGACAGGTGACAGTGATGAGGATATCCTTCATGTGAAAATGCTATTGAAGCAAAAGTTTGAGATGAAGGATTTGGGAGAGCTGCATTATTTCTTGGGCATTGAGGTGATTAGATCACCAAGTGGGATACAGCTCTTGCAGAGGCAGTATGGATTGGACATGCTGTCCAAATATGGGATGGCAGGCTGTAAGCCTATTTCAGTTCCTTTGGAGCAGAATGTGAAGCTGAGCGCAGATGCAGGTGAGCTTCTAGAAGACCCTACTATGTACAGACGCATAGTAGGAAGCTTGATTTATATGACTATTACCAGGCCATATTTGAGCTATGCTGTTGGATTGGTAAGTCAGTTTATGCAGGCCCCAAGGAAACCGCATTTGGATGCGGCTAGACACATACTCAGGTATGTGAAGTCCACATTGCAGTATGGACTATTTTATGAGACTGGGGTACAGATAAAGTTGCATGGATACACTGATGCTGATTGGGCTGGTAGTATTTCTGATAGACGATCTACCAATGGATATGTGTTCTCTTTTGGGAGTGCTGCAATCACTTGGAGCAGCAAGAAACAACCTGCAGTTGCCTTATCCAGCACAGAGGCTGAGTACAGGGGCGCAACAATGGCTGCATGTGAGGTAGCTTGGTTGCATAAGCTACTTTATGATATGCATCAGCCTACAGATGGGCCAGTTGTCATTTATTGTGACAACATGAGTAGTATACACTTGGCAAATAACCCAATCTATCATGCTAGAACAAAGCACATTGAGGTGCATTATCACTATGTGCGGGAGAGGGTTTTACTAGGTCTTATTAATCTAGTTTATGTCAGCACAGAGGATCAGGTAGCTGACATATTCACGAAGGCATTGGGCGCAGAGAAGCTGCGCAAGTTCAGAGACCTGCTTGGTGTGCAGGAATTGGGATTGAGCTCGAGGGGGAGGGTTGAGATATCGAGCTCCACTCGTGATATGCCAGGGTGACCGTTGTGCATTTATGTCACCGACGTGTTAGTTGCAGATGCAGTTGGTACACCGCCCATGAATAATAGCTACATGACAGTTATCCTTATCTACTCTAGTTCGTGGCTCAGTTAGTATGCCACCTTAGTTAGTTGAGTTTGGTTTGATACCAATATATAGGGTTCTTCTATTTCTTTGTATAAGAGTTCTTTTTGGCTTACACAACTAAGAAGAGGAAAACTGTTTTCAGCCTCCACCTCTGTGTGTATTCCCCCATTGTGCAAGCAAGAAAGCTACAAGTGAGACTCCTTCCTTCTCTCCCACAATCTTGACAGACCCCACATATGTCGTGCCAACCTCGTATAGAGTGTTAACCACTCTTCGAGGCCGACCCATGAAAGAACACATCAAAGGACACCCCTACCTCGATCGCTTGTTGACTGAGGAAGAGTTACACATTGCTAGCCATGTCAACTCTAGTGACTTCCTAACAGCTGTTCTCACATACATCACGCAAGTGGGGATTCGATCCTTTGATCTGGACTGTGAAGCTCACTTAGAATACAACCCCCAATTCTATGATTGGCTCCTTCACAAGTAACTCCTACACCACCATGCCGAACGCCCTTGCCCTTCTGACCCTAAATCCTAGGAAGGATTCTTCTCAAGCTGGAAGGGGAGGAGGTAAGGTGAATCAAATTAGGCCAATCAAATCAAAATTAGTGAAACACATAAACATATATTATGAAAAACGGATGGGGTAGGAAAAAGGGCATGGAAACTTTGAAGTAAAGGGAAAAAAGTCAAAGTCTGAAAAGGAAAATCTACATTGGTTCTTAATGAATTCATTCAAAAAGCATAGAGTTTTTCTTTTTCAGCAATCAACAAATTACTATGTGGAAAGTACTAATGAAAATTATGGTTTATAAAAGGAACATAAAATGTCGCAACAAGACCGTACCCACCAACTCCTGTTCACGGAGGAGGAAAGAGCGTAGTAGGGCATATCCCTAGAAAACCGCGCCTACAATCAAACTGAAGTTTCGGACCATCCGGAACATCGAAGAAGTAGTATGGAAGGAGGAAGCAGCTAAGAGAGTCGTCGAGCAGTGCAACCTCACCAAGTACCTAGAGAAATTTGCGCAAGAGCCTGACCACATGAAGTGTGTGGAGTTTCTCACGACATACGACCCCGACTAGGACTGCGGCACCGTGATGGTGGGAAGGGGAGAAAATGCTAAACTGGTACATGTGCACTTGAACCCAGCCTTGGTGGAGAAGGTGTTGGGATTGGAACCGAAGATAGAGAAAAAACAGAAAAGGGATGTCTACACCACGCTGAAAATGAAAAGGGAGGAGGTGCTAACCAATGACGGTATCAGCATCCATGACATCCCTGATGCTGAAGCCAAGCTACAAACAAAGCTAGTGCACGCACTCTTCTCAAGCCAGCGCTACAATGCCTTAATGCATCGAATCAGTGTGCTTGTGCTGGAGAATGTAGTAGCCCACACCTTAGATGAAGTCGACTGGAATGGGTATGTCCGCAAAACCATCGACCAGGCGGCTAAAGCACTGGCTTTGGGAAGTACGCCAGTAGGTGGAGAGTCTCCAGCCTCTAAGGCCACAGAAAGAAAGAAGGCCTCGTCCAAGGTCTCATTTATCGGCTACGGAAGCATTTTGACTGCACTCATCCAGGAGGCAGTAAAGGAGACACAGAATGCAGAAGAAGGAGAAGGAGAAATGTCGGATAGGTCGCCCCTCACTAGGACAAAGAAGGGTCCACCGAGACAGAACCGAGACCGAGGAAGAAGGGAAATAACAAAAAAGCAAGAAGACGACCAAGAAACCCAAGAAGAAAATAGCCCAAAGGAAGAAAAAGGATAACAAAGGCTGCAAGAAGGAGAAAGAGGACTTGGAAAGGGCCAAAAAAGAATCCCTTAAGGAGGCCAAGGAGAGGGAGAAGAAGAAGAAATAGGAAGAAGAAAAGGAAAAGGAGGAATTACAGAAGGCAAAGAAGGCGTCAAAATAGGAGGCTGAGGAGAGAAAAAAGAAGGAAAAGGAAGAAAAAGACAAAAAGAAGGAAGAACGCCAAAAAATAGAAGCGGAAAGTCAAAGAAAAGTCGCTGAAGAAGAAGAGGAACTAAGAAGAAAGGAGGAAGAAGACCTGGATGAGGCTACACACCGGTCTATCGAACAACAAAGTAGGGCAGATGAATTGGGGAATCTGAGCCTGCAAAGATAAGAAGGGCCTGGTTCTAGCACACAGGCGCCAAAAATCATGCCACTCGCTATCATTGAGGGCAAGGGCAAAGCCCCAATTCACTCGATTCCTCCCCTCATGGTGCCTCCCATCGAACCAACCACCATCACCCCCAGCATCCCGACCAGTGCCGATGGTTCGAATTTCATGGCATGGATGAAATACTTCATCAACAAAGAAATGGCCCAGGGACAAAGCACCAAAACTATGGCCACAGGGCAAAAGAGGCCAGCCACTGATGCAGAATCAAGGCAAGACCCTAAACGGCAGAAGGTGGAAGCCTTGACATCACCAATCCACACAACGATGATGCCATCAGCTAACTACGACAAGTACATCGCCGAGCTACTCTCCCAATTGGAGAAAGCTAAGGAGGAACGAAAGATAGCTGTGGCTGAGTTGGCAGCTGAAAAGGAGTGCCTTCCAACTCGACAAAACTAGAATGATAGCCATGCAGCAAAGGGAGATCTCGGATCTCAAGCAAGAAGTAAAGGCTAAGGACGATAGGGTAGAGCACTGGAGGCAGCTACTAGAAAATGAGACACAGGAACTTGTGAAAATGCACAGAGAACACAAGCTCCTGATCATGCAGTATGAGGAGCTCATTGCAAAAACCGCCAAAGTCGAAGCGCTTATGGTTGAGCTCAATGCCAGGGACAAGGAAAGAAAACAAAACATGGAGCAGCAGTAGAACAAGATCGAGTCCTTGACCGATTAGCTGAACTCCAAAAAAGAAGAACAGGAGAAACTGGTCAGAGAACGGCGGGAAGACCAAGAACAAAGGCTCACGACCCTGGCTCTAAGGCAAGGAGAGAGCCTAGAAGAGATGAACAAGAGAGCAGAGGAGTGGGCCACGCAGAATGAAAGAAGGGTGAAGACACTGGCACAACACCTTGCTCTGGTGGATAAAGAGAAGATCATCGTTGAGAACAAGGCAGAAGCTGCCCAGGTGGCCTTCGGTGCCCAACAAAAGGCCTTCTTCAACACAATCATGGACACCACCCACCCAGAGGAGGGAGAATCATTGGAGGTGGCACAAAAGAAGCTTAACATTGCATGCAGAGCCCTGCATGCAGGACTGCAGATGCCACCCCAACCTGTGGAGGTTAAACTGAGCCTGGAAGAGCAAAGGAAATACCTACTGCTGGCCGGCCTAACCCCCCAAGAAATAGATACCATAGGATTTGAAGAGGGAGCACAACAAGGAGACCGGCAGGGGGAGGAAGCAGAACTCAAATTCGACATGGGCAGATTCAAAGAGGATGTGATCCCACAATCCCCCTCGCCGTAGTCTCAAGAGCAACAACAGGAGGACCCATCCGCGGAGAGACAAGCCGCACTTAAAGAGAGACGTAGGAAGTTAGTTGAAAAAGCTAGGAAGCAATTAAGGGCCAAGCCAGCCGTGCAGCCGTCCGCACCCCTCCCACCTTGCCCTGATGACATCCCAGCTGGATTCCACGCAAAGCTAGCGGTTTGGGAGAGACAAGAAAAGGAAAAGGATCCATTCACCTTTAGCTTTCTCCTACCTAACAGCCTGTAGAGGGTCTTGCCGCTTAAGGTGATGGAGGAGGTGATCGCGATTAGTGGCCTGTCAAGATTGTGGGAGAGAAGGAAGGAGTCTCACTTGTAGCCTTCTTGCTTGCACAATGGGGGAATACACACACAGGTGGAGGCTGAAAACAGTTTTCCTCTTCTTGGTTGTGTAAGGCAAAAGAACTCTAGTACAAAGAAATAGAAGAACCCTATATATGGGTCTCAAACCAAACTCAAATAACTAAGGTGGCATACTAACTGAGCCATGAACTAGAGTAGATAAGGATAGCTGTCATCTAGCTATTATTCATGGGCGGTGTACCAACCGCATCTGCAGCTAACAAATCGGTGACATAAATGCACAACGGTCACCCTAGCATATCACAAGTAGAGCTCGATATCTCAACACTCCCCCTCGAGCTCAATCCCAATTCCTGCACACCAAACAAGTCTCTGAACTTGCGCAGCTTCTCTGGGCGCAATGCCTTCGTAAATATGTCAGCTACCTGATCCTCTGTCCTGACATAAACTAGATCAATAAGACCTTATAAAACCCTCTCCCGCACACAGTGATAATGCACCTCAATGTGCTTTGTTCTAGCATGATAGATTGGGTTATTTGCCAAGTGTATACTACTCATGTTGTCACAATAAATGACAACTGGCCCATCTGTAGGCTGATGCATATCATAAAGTAGCTTATGCAACCAAGCTACCTCACATGCAGCCATTGCTGCGCCCCTGTACTCAGCCTCTGTGCTCGACAAGGCAACTGTAGGTTGTTTCTTGCTGCTCCAAGTGACTGCAACACTCCCAAAAGAGAACACATATCCACTGGTAGATCGTCTATCAGAAATACTACCAGCCCAATCAGCATCAGTGTATCCATGCAACTGTATCTAAACCCCAGTCTCATAAAGTAGTCCATACTGCAATGTGGACTTCACATACCTGAGTATGCGTCTAGCCGCATCCAAATGCGGTTTCCTTGGAGCCTGCATAAACTGACTTACCACTCCAACAGCATAGCTCAAATATGGCCTTGTAATAGTCATATAAATCAAACTTCCTACTATGTGTCTGTACATAGTAGGGTCTTCCAGAAGCTCACCTGCATCTACGCTCAGCTTCACATTTTGCTCCAAAGGAACTGAAATAGGCTTACAGCTTGTCATCCCATATTTGGACAGCATGTCCAATCCATACTGCCTTTGCAAGAGCTATATCCCACTTGGTGATCTAATCACCTCAATGCCCAAGAAATGACGCAGCTCTCCCAAATCCTTCATCTCAAACTTTTGCTTCAATAGCATTTTCACATGAAGGATATCTTCATCACTGTCACCTGTCATAATCAAATCATCAACATAAATGACAAGTAGCATAATACCTTTCTCTATTTTTCTCACATAAAGTGAGAAATCTGCCTTGGAAATCTGAAAGCCAATAGTGACAAGATAATGTCCTATCTTCTCAGACCATGCTCTAGGTGCTTGCTTCAAGCCATACAGGGCTTTCTTCAACCTGCAAACAAACTCAGGATGAACACCATGCACGTAACCTGGTGGCTGCTCCATATAGACCTCTTCTTGCAAATCACCATGCAAGAAGGCATTCTTTACATCCATCTGATGTAAAGACCATCCCTTTGATGCAGCCATAGAAATGACTGCTCTTACGGTTGCCATCCTTGCAACCGGACTGAATGTTTCTTCATAATCAATGCCATATGTTTGTGCATACCCCTTGACTACTAATCTTGCCTTGTATCTGTTCACAGAACCATCTGCATTGTGCTTCACCTTATAAACCCACTTACAACCAATTGCATTTTTACCTTTAGCCAAAGGTACCAATTCCCATGTAGCATTTGCTTCCAAGGCATCCATTTCTTCATCCATGGCTTTCTCCCATTTTTCTTTTCCCATGGCTTGCTCAAAAGAAGTGGGTTCTGGTTCCTGTATCACTTTGACCATATATGCATAGTGAATGGCTGTAAATCCATCGTATTTCAGCCTATCCACAAGATACCTAGCTCTGATAGACCTGCACAAAGTAGGTTCACTCCCAGGTGCTCTCAAAACATCCCTGGTCTTCCTTACTCCAAGTGTAACAATAGAAGGAATACCCAATTCATCATCAATGCTCTGTTCTGAGCCACTGGATTCACCATCCACATACGAGTGACCTGCATTCACATCAAACATGGGTTGATCTACCTTCTCTTTTCCTTTTCGTGATACCTGTATACCACTATCTGCATTGCTTTGAGAAGATTCTCCTGATCTCAATCTGCCTGTCCATGGCGAAGAATGTGAACCACTACTAGAGGACGCTCTAGGTCCACTAATATCTTGTGACTGCTGCTGTGAATTCTGTGCAGCATTACCATTTTGTGCATCTACATTATCAATCACATTTACTGGTTTATACCAGCTACTCATCTAATCAAAAACAACATCTCTGCTCACTGTAAACTTATGAGTAGAAGGGTTATAGCATCTATACCCTTTTTGCTGCAAAGAGTAACCAATAAAGATGCACTTCTCAGCTTTTGGATCCAACTTGGATCTCAACTCATCTGGCACATGAACATAGGCAATGCAACCAAAAAATTTCAAATGAGAAATATCTAGTTTCCTACCAGTATACCTCTCCTCTGGAGTCATGCCATGTATTGCTGCAGTGGGAGTCCTGTTCATTATGTAGACTGCTATAGCAAGTGCCTCAGCCTAGTAAAAATTTGGCAGGTCTTTTTCATTGAGCATGGCACGAGATACCTCTCCAATATGCCTGTTTTTTCTTTCTACAATTCCATTTTGCTGTGGGGTATGACTACATGAATATTGCTGCTTTATGCCATGATCCTGCAAGAACCTTGCAAACTCATTTGAGAGGTACTCTCTCCCTCCATCTGACCTTAGGCATTTTATTTGCAGGCCTGTTTCTTTTTCAACCATAGCTTTAAGAGTTTTGAAATGCCCAAAAACTTCACTTTTCTTTTTCATAAAGTACACCCAAAGTTTTCTGTTATAGTCATCAATAAAAGTTACAAAATAATGACAGTCTCCAATAGATGCAGCTTTAGTAGTCCACACATCAAAGTGGATTAATTCCAATGGCTTCTTACTCTCTTGAACATGTCTAGGAAATGGTTTTCTTGCCTGTTTTCCAAATTGACAGGCTTCACATACCTTATGCATTTCTGCAACCTTGAATTTAGGCAATCCTGCGACAACATTTTGGGCTTGCATTGATTTAAGTCAATGTACATTAATATGACCAATGCGTTTATGTCAGATATCAATATCTGCAACTACACCGGTCCCATGTGCAAACCAAACTCAATTCAGGCATGTCTGCATCCAACGTAAACATTCTGCCCTTCTTCTTTCCTTTTGCTATCAAGCGACCTTTATTTTTCATATCCTCAACAAAGCATCCATGAGAATTAAATCTGACCTGCAAGCCCTGCTCAACCATTTGACCAATAGAAACCAGGTTCTTTGTGATATTCGGGACATGAAATACATCGGACAGGTATTTCTTTTTCCCATCCTGCATAGACAAAGGAATTTTTCCAATCTGCACAATAGGATGTGCAGTATCATCACCAGTCTCCACAAATCCTGGTTTTTCCATTTTCCTTGCATCCATTCTGCATGACCTGTCATGTCGTTTGATACACCTGAGTCAACATACCACACATCGTTGCTTTCTTCTGCACTTGTCACAGAATTGGTCATGTGCTGCACCATAAACAAATGCTCATTTCTGTCATCACCATATCTACTAGAAGATCCATAATTCCCTTGTTGCAATTTTTCATTCATGATGTCATTCTACTTTTTATAGTAGTCTTTAGCCATATGACCCATTTTACCACAGTAGTAGCATTCAACATTACTGTTTGCATTTTGGCCTCTTTGCCATCCACCACGACCTCTTTGGCTCCCCCTGCCTCTAGAGTTACCACGTCCTCCTCCATATGACTGGTTTGCTTGAGTTTGCTGCATATTCTGATTTCTACTACGGCCTCTAGATTGGCCTCCTCTACCTCTTCCTCTACCTCTTCCAGCATTTGAGTCCTGAAGAAGATGCACCACCATTTCTCTGCTCCTCAGAAATTAGAAGAGAAATCAACTCCTCAAAATCAGGAAATCTTTCACGGACGGAAATCGATGTTCGGAACTGTGCATAATCCTTTCCTAGACCATTCAAGGTCACAGAAACTAAATCATCATCTTCCACTGGCAACCCAATGGAAGCAAGTGCATCTGCAATCTTCTTCATCTTCATGTGGTAGTCATTGATGCTCATACTTTCTCTTTGCACATTGTGCAACTCTTGCTTGAGCTGCATTTTCCTAGCTTGCGTATTTGTGCTATACATTTTTGACAAAGTATCCCATGCCTCCTTTGGCGTACTTGCATCCTGAATATGCACAATCATAGAGTCTGAAATACTGATAGACAGCCAGTACATAACTTTTCTGGCTCTCTCATGCCATCCTTTAAATGCCTGCATTTGCTGTGGATTGGGAACATCAGGAAGAACTGGTTCTTCTTCATTTCCTGCAATGAATTCCCAATATCCTTTTCCCATAAGGAAATTTGTCATTCTAAACTTCCATGCTTGGAAGTTGTTGTTGTCAAGCTTTTCAGTGACAATCTGTGAAAGAGAATCAGGCGCCATTACAAAACACTGCAAAAAATTCTGTCATTGAAAAAAACACAGCTTCAGCCTCAGAAGGGCAAATCTGCAAAACTGACAAAAGTGGTATTTCACCACACAGTCACTTCTTAGTGACGATTTTGCATCAATAGGCAACAAGGATGATTCTGTAACTCCCAATGTCTCTACGCACAGGCATACGATGCAATTTCTACAGTAATTTTTCACCGACCTGTAGAACAGTGGTGGCACAGCAAAAAACAGGGCCTTTTCCTAAGTGCGTGCGGAAAACTTCCGCCTCCAAAACAGGCACCGAAATGGCCTCGAATCAAAAAAATAGGGCAACCAAGGGCTAGCGTTCTTGCTTGCACAATGGGGGAATACACACATAGGTGGAGGTTGAAAACAGTTTTCATCTTCTTAGTTGTGTAAGCCAAAAGAACTCTAGTACAAAGAAATAGAAGAACCCTATATATGGGTCTCAAACCAAACTCAACTAACTAAGGTGGCATATAACTGAGCCACGAACTAGAGTAGATAAGGATAGCTGTCATCTAGCTATTATTCATGGGCGGTGTACCAACTGCATCTGCAGCTAACAAGTCGGTGACATAAATGCACAACGGTCACCCTGGCATATTACGAGTAGAGCTCGATATCTCAACACTCATGGCATTCGCTCATGCATGGAGTTCTTTAATCAAAGTTTGAATTTGGGAAAGGATGCATCTTCATTAAAATGCTACAGCTTGAATTTGATGCATCAACGTAGGGTTTATAAGAATAGCTCTAAATGTCAATCAACATCGCATAGGGCAAGGAAAGAAAAGTTCACTATAGATCCTATAGTTGCATAAAGGCAAAAGGTCTATGGTCTTGAAATTGTATGGAATGATACATCTCACTCATCTTGCAGTTACTTACATCTTTTAGGGGAAAGTACTTGCAAATTTAGAAGAAAATATTTGCATCTTTAAAGGGAATATCATCTTTACTCGTGGGTTGGTTAGATCAACTAAGTAATTCACATATAATTGAGTAGCTTACATGAAAATCATAAAGGTACGATTAGATTGCATATGATGATCACCTCAATGTGCTATGTAGGGTTAAGTTACATTAAAATTTTGCCTAGTATTGAACTTGGGATGCCGAGATCTAATATTTCCAGTCTCAAAGGTCCTACCCACATTCTCAAAAATGTTAGGACTATCTAATCACCCGTGCAAAAACGATCTAGGGTTCTCACCCTAAGGATCAGTGACCAAATGCTAGGTCTCTGTAAGAAATTTAGGGACCCTAGGGCCAAAACGTTAGGGATTTGGATTGGGCCAATAGGACTCCCAAACCCCATATCTTGATCAAAGGTATTCTTGATCAAGAAATACAATACAAAGAAAGATATAATCCCCACAAGTTAGGTATTGACACCTATCTCATGCAATAAGCTGCAACGTCATATGCTCTTGTGACTAAATCACGAAATGGTACTGCAACACCTTAGACCAAGTTTGGCAAGTTCTAATTACAAGTCTAATGTTCTAGAAATTGAGTAGTTGTCCTGCTTCAACACTCTTCCTTGAAGACTGATTTGTGAAGCCAGGGTAGTAATGAATTGCCAAGAAAGTAATTGACCAATCAAGTTAGGGTGACGAGGTTGCCCAGGATTTATTGACCTTAAAATAAGGAAACCTAAGGTAGTGACGATTTGGGTCAACAGGGTATAAACACTAACCCAAGGAAACGGATAAACAAGCAACTTAGCTTACGAAACCCTTGGGATCTTGCCAAGTCGCGATTGATTCAGGATCAAATGCTGGAAGCATTCGGGGAGCAGGAATCACACCTTAATAGTTGGCCATACAAAAACGACCACTGGAATGTTCGTGATTGTACACTTAGGTGCACTGTTTGTACTTCTTGCTCAAGGAACTAATTCAAGAAAAACAACTAATGCTTCAGGTTAAAAGCATGGAGGGAGAGGCAGTACCAGTTACCTCCAGCTGTCTGCCTGACCCTATCCAAGGAGGTTGTTAGCCACACCAGGTATGTGGACCGAACCCGTCGCGAGAGGTCTCTCCATGGGTGCTACTTTGAGCAGGAGAATGCTTGGGTGTCAGGGGAGGCTCTGGTCGTAAATCCCTTGCCTCCGAATCCTACACAAGAGGCCGACGTGACTCAAAATGGGATCTCGAGGCCTGCATACTAGTCAATGGGCGGAACTTGGAATAGCGATCCCTGAGGATTGCTGGAATAGCCTTCGGGCAGGTTATTTGATGTAATCCAAAGACTGATAAATAAAGATCAAATGTTGAAAAAGGAACTTGCTTGACATTGTTTTTCTGTGTCAGTGCCTAAGTTACGTGAAGGAACCAGTGATTAATTGGTTAATTAAGGAAGTTGTTTTTTCTTGTCAAACTAAATATGGTAGGGTAATTAGATAACTAAGCAACCTGAGGAAAGTGCGGTGGATGTGACTCTAGGTCCGTCCTACGGAAGGGTGGTCCCGGTTGGCCGGGAATTTTTCTCAAAGAAATTGACAGCGAGGTAACAATGACCTAAAATCTATAGAGCTAGAGTCTCGATTTATGCTGTTTTAGGGGAACAGAATGGGACTATGCCTTATGGACAGAGAGGTGGAGCTTCGCATCCCTCTCGTTTTCCATTCTCCTTGAACCAAGTGCAATATAAATCCACTTCGACCCTGATGTTCTATGCAAAGCGGTTTGACGCTAGTTACTTCTAGGAACTTGACTATTAGGAAAACCCTGATTCAGGTCGGTCCTAAGTGGGAACGGCTGGAATGCTTCCGCTTCGTGGCAAACTCGGAAAGACCTAGATCGCAAACCCCGTGACATTCCTTGTGAGTGCCGGGCAGCGCTTTCTAGACTCTCTTCCTAATGGGCTACTAAGATGTGTCCTACAAGTGGACAGGGGGACACGTTACTTCCCAAATTTACATGCTTCACATACTTTATGCATCCCATCAACCCTAAACTTGAATAAGCCATCTATAATTTGTTTTGACTACATGTCTTTCAGCCTGCACATTCACATGACCAAAACTCTCATTCCAAATTTTAATATCAAGTACAAGAGTTGTACCTTTTGCAAATATGGCAACATCCATTTCATGTAGATTTACATCAAGAGTGTGAGGTGCCTCCTCCAACAAACCCGGAGGAGTTCTCAAGTAGTCGACTGAAATTCATATCCATGCACATCACCATCCCATCTCCCCATGGAAAACCTTGGACTTAGTTGAGCATGGGAATTTCAGTTCTACTTCATAGGGGAAGCATGGACAAGTCACCCCTAACAACAATCTAACACCCACCTAAGAAAGACCACTTTGTAATCAATCAAAGGCAAGGGTGAGGTTAACATCGCACTTAGTTCAAAGAGAGTGAGAGATGGGGGAGAGTGTAACTTGATCCCCCTATCCATAAGGTAAAATCTCAGCTCCGGTCCCCTAAAACAGTGTTAAACTTGGTAACTAATCCTACTGGAGGGTCATGATTTAATCAGCTCTAGACTTATTGGGTCCACCCAGCCACAAGCGTCCAATTGTCAGAATCGAAGCCTCCCACTTTCCTCGATGGGTTTGCTTGGTTTTCTAATTAGCAAAACATACTACCACACTGTTTGGACATAAAATCAACTTCCTTTTATTACCCCGTTAAACTGGGTTCGTTAAACTCGATCTTTAGCACATAACAAACTATTCAAAAATCAGTTACTTTATTTCACCATCACTTCGTAGAGTGATACAAAACTGTCTTTCTACAGAAAGACACCATTCAGCCTAGGATAGGACCTTCAAATCCCTCGGGATTGGGTTGTATGTGACTGTAGTCCATCCGCGGTCAATAGAGAATTTACTAGTTCAGAGCCCCTCTAAGCTTCCTTGAGCCTCCAGAGCCATCCTACATAACAGGGGCACTTACCACTTGACCCTTTGCCCTCTCAGGTGCTCGAGTGATCAAAAACCTAAAACACCTACTTCCCTAGGGA